>NC_083817.1:11393676-11529455 GCF_015708825.2 Lethenteron reissneri
AAATCGGAATCGATTGCAACAGTGGACAACAGGGTTTCACCGGCGGCTTCCACTGCGTGCAATGCACACACCCCTTAAACAAATTAACAATATCCTCAGCCATGTCATAAGAAGTCCAACTTAAGTGTGGCGAGTGTCTTATGCACACCCAGGTACAACAAGGGGTTCGTGTACCACCCACATTACCTTACCACGCAGGGCAGTGGGCACAACAATTGTATATGGCTGCAACCCTCCATCCCAATGCATGAGTAATCCACCTCTAGGAATGACAGAGGCGACACCCCGTCGATCCTCGCCCGCATCAGTCTCTCTGGCACAGTGTCGCAATTTAAGCAGGGAAGTGTACTCAACCTGGAGGCGCCCCCAATGTTCGTGGTCTAATCCAATGACAGCGTCACGCGCCACCGGACCCTCGGCCACTTCAGATGTTACAAACCCCGGTCATCACCACAAGGGGAGGGGGCGAGGGCTCATTGGGTGGCTCATAGCACCCGGAGCCCAAAAAGCACGTGCACCCGCCTCTCATTGGTAATCTCGACAGGGCATCAGCGTTCGTGTGATGGGAACCTTTGCAATAGGTAACCTTAAAGGAGTAGTCCTGAAGGATCTCCAACCAGCGTGAAAGTTGGCCAGACGGCTGATCAACACGCAGCGCGTACTGTAGCGCTGCGTGGTCAGAGCACACCTCAAAGTGTCTACCATACAAATAAGGGCGATACTGTTTGCACAAAAACCACAATAGCTAACAGTTCCCAGCATGTGACACAATACCGTTGTTCGGCCGGAGACAGAATTCTGCTTTTATATGCGACAACACTCTTGACGCCATTGACAACTTGGGACAGAACAGCTCCAATTCCGGTGTTACTAGTGTCTGTATAAAGGATGAACGGCAGAGAAAAGTCGGGGTAGTGGAAGGGAGGGGCGTTCACCAAGCCATCCCGGAGCGCAACAAATCTGGCCTCCTCCTCCTCTCCCCCAATGGAATTTATGACCCTTTGCCTTCAAGGCGTGGAGAGGTTTAGCGATGGTAGCAAACGTACCGACAAAACGGCGGTAATAGGACACGAATCTTATGAAACTGCGCACCTCCCCCACCGACGTGGGGATGGGTCAAATTTGAACACACGCGTTTTTGTCTGGGTCAGTCGCAATACCCGATTCACTTACTATGTGGCCAAGATACTGAACCGATTTCTGGAGGAAGTGACATTTCTGTGGTTTAAATTTCAGGTTGGCCGCACGCATTTTGAGAAAGACGGTGCGTAGCCGTTCCAGGTGTTCGTCAAACGTATGGCTGAAAACGATAACATCGTCGAGCTATATCAAGCATGAGTCCCACTGGAGACCAGCCAGAACCAGTTACATTAATCACTGAAACGTGGCCGGCACGGAATGAAGACCCATCGGAAACAGATTTAATTCGAACAAGCCTTGTGGTGTACGAAAGGCTGTTTTGGGCTTAGAGGCTTCGTCTAGCGGCAACTGCCAGAACCCGGATAGGAGATCAAGAGCGGAAAATAACCGCGCTCCTGCTAGAGCATCCAGTGAGTCATCCATTCGAGGTAGAGTGTACGCATCACCGATAGAGACCTTATTAAGCTTACGGAAGTCAACACAAAAGCGCAAGTTACCGTCGTGCTTTTTAACAAGTATAATTGGGGCTCCCCATGGGCTGGTGGATGGTGAAATAATGTCCGTGGCTAAAATTTCATCAACCGCCAGCCGAATGTGTTATTTTTCCGTAAGGCTCAGCCAGTCGGGATTCTGCCGGATGGGAGCGGCATCCCACGTATCAATGTCATGACTCAAAAGCGTAGTGCGGCCGATATCAAATTTCCCTTTTCTAAAAACATCCGAAAATTCGCGCAAAAGCGCAATTCCGCATTCTCGAAACAAAGCACTTTTTTCTGTTTTCCCCGCGTGTCCACACTCAGCTTCCCACTTCAAGCTCCGCCCACTTCCCCCCCAGCCTCACGTCCTCTTCCCCTTGCGCTCACGCTGCCCCCCCTCTCTCTCTCCCCCCTTGCTCCTCCTCCCTTTCTTACCTATATAACCTTTTGCCTCGGCAGCTCTCCCGCCTTCCTCACCATTTTGTTGCTGTGGGTGTTCCACCTGATGAGGATCGCTTGTGTTTCGATCGAAACGTCGTGATTTATTTTATTTTATTTCTACCTACGTGACTTTACCGAAACAACCAAAGAGGATGGATTCCTACAGTCACAAAAGCTTCAAATCAAGAATACTCGCAAGGAATTGGCGCGCTTTGTTTACGTGACAAACCTTACTAATTGGCTGTGTCGGGTGGCGGCGGGGTTAACGACACATTTATATTTACGCGATCTAACGCAAAAAATCCTCTGGATAATATTGGTCGCGAAAACCTACGTGTTGAACATACTGTATATTGTTGGTATGATTTATATATTATAAATATCACTCTTATAAAAACATGACAAATAGTGTTTTGCGAGTTTTCCATATTTAGTGCATGTACTGTATGATTGTCTTAACTCTATTGAAATGTATTTTTGAAAAGAAGGGTTTGCCAGAATTGATGTCGTAAATAATGTGGATTTATAATCGTTTCCAAATAAATATATAATTTATACCAATATATTTGTTGCTCATGAAGAATTAATGTAATTTGTTCATCAATCATTTATGCAAAATATTAAACTTAATATTTTTTTTAAAATCACTGAATAGTATATTAATACATTTATTTTCATATTTTTATATTTATAAAAATAGGAAAAGGTTTTCGACCAAATATTTTGTGAGATTTTGTTGCATATATTTGATCTTTTTTTTAAATGTGGCAAGAATTAATTCATTAAAAAATATTTATTTTCAAAGCGTTGGTCGCGAAAGCCTATGTGTTACATTGCAGCAATACTTTTGGCAACAATTGAACAATGGATATGTATTTATTTAAATAAAATAAATGCAAACAACAAATACAGTATTCCCTCGTTCACGAGGGATACATTCATGTCTTTAATAGCTTACAGAAATAAGGTATTAAATACATGAAAATGATCACAAAACACAAAAAAATTGAGTCTAATAAACAGTAAGTAAATGTTTTTTTTTAAATAATAGTTCATAAATTAAGTTATCTTTATCTCATCACTTTCTCTCGATGCAGGCGTGTAGAGTTTCAGATGCGATTCGCGGATAGCCAAAATAGTGGATAGCAAGTTCGTGAATAACGAGGGTATACTGTATATAATATACTAGCGGGAAGTACCCGGCGTTGCCCGGGAAGAAAAAGACACACACACACACATCGACTTAGACACACACACACAGATATCGACCCATACACACTAACACATCGACTTACACACACAAATATAAACTCACAGACATCGACTTTAGATACACACACATGGAGTTACAAACACAAATCGACGTACACACATACAGCGAATAGCACGCACATACGTAGACTCTCACACACACATCAACCTAAGCACACATATGGACTTACACACACACACATATCGACTAAGAGACACACACATGGACTTACACACACACATGGACCCACGCACACACATCGACTTACACACACATACATGGACTCACTCACACATTGGCCTACACACACATGGATTCACACACACAAACATGGACTTTAGATACACACACATGGAGTTACACACAAATATCGACTCACACACACATACACATCGACGTATAAACACACATCGACTGACACACATAGAAACACACACAGTGACTTACACACTCACATGGAGCCATGCACACAGCGACTGACACACACACATGGACTGACACGCACACTTGGACTTACACACACATCGACGTACACAAACAGACATCTGGCATTACCCGGGCCAAAAAGACACAGACAGACATCGACTTACACACAGATGGACCTAAACGCACACACATATGGACTCAAACACACACACATCGACTCACACACACATCGACTTACACAGCAATCCCCGATGATGCCACATCTCGAGCAATTTTCTCTCTCTGGCGAGCCTTCGCGAGGAGCAGTTTGAGAACAAAGGTCTTCCCAGTACTGGCAGGTGCATCAAGGAAAAATATTACTCCATTTGTAGTCTCAATGTCTTCCAAGATTTTTGTGTAGGCTTCTATTTGTGCATCCATCTGCTTTGGTAAATTTTCCTGAATAAATTTAAGAAGCTGTAAAGCATAATAGCATATTTTACGTAGGATCTCTTGAGCAAGGGCATGCAGGTTGTCCCTGTAGGGTGTTGGTAGTTCCATAGACGTGAGGTATTTTCCAGCAATGGAGTGCAGTTTGTTGTGAAGGAGGATGAGGAACTGTTTGAAAATATCAGAAAATTTGACGTCGAGGTTTGTATTTTGTCATTGAGCTCCGTGGAGGATGTCCTCACTCATGCCCTCTTTGTATTTTTGCCAGAGTCCCATGGGGTTAGATGCAAACGTGAAGATTTATGCAGAAGAGCAATGTCAGTTGGAAAGGGGACTGACCAACAAAATCTTCTGTCATAGCTTTATGAAGATGGTAATCACGTGCAAGAATTGCACGAAGATTGCAAGCTTCCCTGTATGTTTGACAGACAACTCCTTCCACTGTTTAGAGATCTTGGAAAGATGTGTGCCCTTAGACAACATGAAGAAGCATTGGGAGAAAGTAGCACTGCTGATTGTTGGGATGAACTGTGTAGACTCGTCCTAAGGCGTCCGATTCACCATCAGCAGCTTCCATGATTTTTTAGCACTCCATGTATAGTAGGAGGGAATTTAATGGTAGAGCAGGTTGTCAGCAAATGGGTCACTTGGGCACAAAACAAAGAACGCCATAAGGGTGGTATCTTGTGGAGCCAGGGCCTGTTGTTGGGCATTTCCTTTGATGACGTAGATGCGTTGACCATTTTGGAGGTGACGTCACAAAGCTCTGCTCTGCTTTGTGACGTCATATTTGAGAGGGGGTCTGACTTTTTGTGACGCTGTGTGACGAGGGGGGTCAAAAATTTGCCAAAATCGCGTGACATCATTTATGGACAGCCCCTAACGCGAATTAAATTTTTTAGCGAACGTGTGTGCGTTGCTAGGGGCAACTCCTGTCAGCGTTTGGTGCATGCGCAATTGCTACTTTGTCTCGCGGCGGGCCGCAAACCTAAATAAATAAAAGAAATCGCTAAAAAACGCAATTTTTACAATTTTGAAGGTCAGTGACGGGAAAACGGCATAGCACTTTGTTGTATCTATGCCCTGTTTTCCGTTATTAATATTAAGAATAATTAAGAACATTTTTTTTGTTTTTATTATATCTATATATATTTTTTTTTTATTAATGAGGACGGCTCACTTCTCCTCACGGGCACACCGGGAGTCCATGAGACATGGAGGGCGGTTGAAATGATAGGAATTCAGTCACAAAGAGGTCATAGACATCCAGACGGACAAAAAGATGTATGGACTAGCCTCCCAAGACATCTGGAGATGTACAGATAAGGTGCAGAGTAAATAACGGTTGCAACTCGCGTTTTCTTAACGTTTTCCTTACCGAAAAGTAGAAACTTAACAAAGATAATTAACCAACAAACACTATTTTTTTTATTATTAGTATATGTTTCCTACCTACACGACCGTCCGATACTAAGACCGAAGGAACTCATAAAATATAATTCAAGAATAAATGTAACACACAAGACCACATAAATGTATTGCAAACATCTCCTCAGCCACCTTTGTCTTCCAGCGGGGTCTGACAAGCAAGGAGGGAGCAAAAAGGTCACAAAGGGGGGGGTTTGTGCTGACATTGGTTGTTTTCTCTCGCAAGAGACGCGGAGAGAGGAGTGGGTGCTCGCGTGTTTGAGTTAAGCACGACCGCCTTTGTCTCCCCGCAGCACGAACAGATGGCCCAGGAATGCTTGGAGGGTTAGGAAAAGGTCGCGAGGAGGGATCGCGCCGGTGTCTGCTTCTTCTCGCTCTGTTTTGTTTGTGTTTTTTTTTGTTGCCCGCTCGCAAGGAATGCAGAGAGAAGGGAGTCACGTTTTGAGTTAGACACAGCACACAACACAGTCAGTCCGAGTCGAGCTCAGCGTTGAGACGGGGCACGCAAGGGAGCTGTGGCAGTCGTGCCTCGAGAAGAGATGGGACGACGAGACATCGTTAAAGTGGCAGCCTGAGAGCAGTCTGGGTTGAGTCGTGCTCAGTCTCGCAACTCGGCTTGCGACGCGGTGTTGCGACGGGGCTCGCAAGAGAGCGGAGGCGCGTCGCGCCTCGAGGAGAGATGGAACGACGAGACATCGTTAAAGTGACAGTCTGAGAGCAGTCTGTTCGAGTCGCACTCAGTCTCGCAACTCGGCTTGCGACGCAGCGTTGCGACGGGGGCTCGCAAGAGAGCTGGGGCGGTTGTGCCTCGAGAAGTGATGGAACGAGGAGGAGTCGTTCGAGTCGCAGAAGTCTGAGTTCAACCTGGGTCGGGGCTGGGTTTCAGCCGTGCTCCGGCTGGTGGAGCGTCGTGAGGACACGAAACACCGATGCCGATAGCCGGGGTCGCTTCTCGCAGAACGAAGTTAAGTGCGAGTGAAGCTGGCCGCTGCACGAACAAGGGAAGCACGGAGCAGAGAGAGTGACGAGTGACGACAAGCAATCAATCTGTAAAAGGGCGGAGATCGCCAAGCGTCGACCAAGTGTGCAAAGCAGAGAGCGCGAAGCAGTGGAGAAAGCCTGGTCAAACGGCTGTGAGGAAGAGGACAGCACCATCGAATGCGCCGTGTGTTTGAGGGCACACCTACCAAAGACCAGTGTAAACAGACAAGACGTCACCGGGCGTCACCGAGCGTCGTGCCAACTCGTCATCCAGCAGTGGAGAGAGAGCGCAAGAGCAGCACGACTCGGACGTCACCGGGCGTCACCGAGCGTCGTGCCAACTCGTCATCCAGCAGAGGGAGAGAGAGCGCAAGAGCAGCACGACTCGGACGTCACCGGGCGTCACCGAGCGTCGTGCCAACTCGTCATCCAGCAGTGGAGAAAAGAGAGAGCACAAGCAGAGACGCGTCCGAGCGAGGGAGCAGCAGGAGCTTGCGGCGGCCACGCCCAATCGAGAGGAACACCTGGCCGCTGTTTGTATCCTCCTACACCACACAAGCTAACGACACAATTAATATTACGAGAGGACAACGCACACACAGCACGCACACGAATAAGACTTTCAAAAAGTGATCTTTGCGTTTCAAAAAGGGTTGCCATTTCGAGGTGGTGCGTTCAATATCAACTGATCGTGCAAAGCAGTTGCTGCCGTCGAGTTACATGAATAAGAAATGTTTTAGTCATTCATTTTTTTTAACTGCATAATATCGCCAATGAAGAAGTATTTTTAGTCATTCATTTCCGTTAATTGCATAATCGAGTTACATGAATTTATTGACGTATACCTGCTTTCGCATAAGAGGGTGTCATGTGCTTGTTTAGAATTAAAATTGCTTAACACCAACTGTTCGAGTGCTTCTTTCCAAGTCCATGCAAAACTATCTTATTCTTGATAACTGTATCCTGTGATGAGATCTGAACCTGGAGACCTAAAAATAACAAACACGCTAAGATAATCGGTAAACGTTTAATCGATGATAATCGTGTTATCCTGATTGATATAACTCTGGATAAACGAAGCTAAGCCTAATTATCACAACTGCACACATTAACATAACCGCAAGCATCCGCATAAATTACTACGATTATCTCCGTGATTATCATAATTTATGCATATAATCACACACATTATCATAATTTATGCATGTTAATACACACATTAACATAATTAATGCAATTTGCGCATTTTTTGGAAAATTATTAATTTTTATTATTTTTATCAAAATTTCATAACCCGACACATACAACAACTTGCGCACCACGGGGCTTTCGGCGTGCTGCCTGGCAATTTTTTTTCGACCTAAACCCCACCGTTTGAGAGCCAAATCCCTCGCAAGCGCGCGTGCGCAAACAGACAGACGGACAGACAGACAAAATATGACTTTTATATAGAAGATTAGTTTTCATTAATGTAATGAAAATTCTCATTTTATCACGTACACCATGATTAAAATGTAATCTATTAATTAAAACACATTTTTTTAATGTCCCGTATTATTTTTCAAATTTGCTAAAGAATGTTTAACTGCATTATGCAGTTATATATTTTAAATTAATGTAATAAAAGACTCCGTCAGGCACTGCTGGTCTCCGTTGGTCTTTTATTTAGGTTCTTTCTCCGCACCCCGCTGGTCCCCTCCGTGGACCAGCGTCGTCTGGCGCGCGCCCCGCACACGCTCCCTCGTCCTCTCCTCCACTCTTCCTCACACCCCGCTGGTCCTGACAAGGGACCAGCGTCTCCTCTCGCATGCCGTGCACGCTCCTCCGTTAGCTCCACCACTCCCGCACTCCGCACACCGCTGGCCGACGGCGTGCTGAAGGTCCTTCGGCCACGTGGTCGATGGCGCGGATCTCCTCTAACCACCCAACGTGGCTCAGCCTCTTAACTTCCCCAACTGACCTCGACCTCTTCCGGGCTCCCACTTATATCCTCTCCCCCACGTGACCCTGACTCCTCCCCTTCTGGATCGTCAGATCCGGCCTTCCCATACTGCCCAGCTGGCTCCGCCCCCATTCACCTCGCTTCCCATTGGAGCCGAGGTGAACGGCGGCCCCTCCCACACGCCCCCCAGACCGGGCTGTGTGATTGGGCCAGAGCCCAGCAGGAACCCCATTTACACTCGCATTACATTAATATAATTTAGTTATCCATTTATGAGAAATGTTAATATCTGATTGCATCAATTTTGGCCACAAAACGGAAGTAGGGTTGCGATGTTATTTTCAATACTACTGTCAAAACAAATCAAAATGAAAAACATTCCATGCTTGCAAAAGGAGAATCATGTTTCCTTAAGCCCTGATGCCACTGAGGCTTGAATTGTTTAACGTTCCAGGGACACTCAAGTTGGGTGCTGACAGTGTATTTATGAAGGTAGATGTTGGCATGACTGACAGCACATGATCCCAGTATTACAGTACTGTTAACCCGTGTTCTACTGAAATATTCTAGCTGAGCCAGCGCACCGCCTTCATGGTATGAATGGTTTTCCAAAGAGGTCCTCAGCTTTAGTGAATACATCTTTTACAAATCCTTATGGACACCCTTTATCTACCACAACTAATGTGCTGTACTTGGATCGGGAGACGTCCTCTGCAAGGCATTTTTGCAGGGACGTGTGTGTGTCAATGAGGCCCACCGAAAGTATTTTAAAGTCTTATTCACTGTAAGTACGGAAAAGGTTCCCCACCGCTGCTCTACGGGTATATGCAGCATGTGTATGCGTGTGTGTGTGTGCGTGGGCAGAGGCATGTTGTACCGCTGCTTTCACCACGCAACTGGAGCCGACCACCATTAACCGAGTTGAGGACACCTACTGGAACCTGTGCGGCAACCTGAGCACCAAGTGAGCGTTTCTCTCTGCACTCCCCCCGGGGGTTTTATATCGCTTGCACAAGAGGTAAAATGTGCAGCTGCGCTCACGCCATTGCTGGCAGAGGGGCCTACACTAGAGGGAGTTCTAGAGAGCCCCCTCGAGAGGGTAATTTGGCCTACTCTTTCACGCTGTGGTAGGAGAACCCACACTCGATCCCAATATACGCAACCTGAAAATTGACTAATGATGGTGTAGCCATTAAGTTTGCAGTACTTGAATAGGGAAAGATACAGGGCGATTCAAGACATTCGTTGCAAATGCCATGCCAAGAGATTGAATCGAACCAGCGACCTCTGGATTGCGAGTCCAATGTGCTGACCATTACACCGCCTATATGGAAGCATTCAACTGCCTTCTGTGCTTGCGTTTATCCAGTTTTCTCCCGCATCCAAAATGTCTCAACGAAATTGATTGAAAATCCCGATTCGGCAATCTACTAATGAATTAGTCTTGAAACAGTATTGTGTATTTATAACTGCGTATTGCTCTAATATACAGGATGGTATATTATTAAAATAAACATGACATACACAAGTTTGTTACTAATAGTGTGGAAGTGCTGTCAGGGAAATCACTCTTCATGTCATTTGAAGCTCTGAAACACCGTGAGAGGGTGCCATGGCGTAGCCTGCAGCCCAATTCACTCCCGATTTTATTGAGGTCAATATACGGTTACAGTACTAGGTACAAGTCCCTTTAGACTGAGTCACCCTAGAGCAGGGCTAGAGAAATATTTTCCTGAATGCAGGTCAAATAAGACTTGAAAATATGTTAATTAGGCCTACGATATATGGCACAAAACTTTTCTCTTGCTATTACTGCACGCTTTAAGTGCTTCGCCAGAACTACTTGAAAGACAACAAGTCACTGAGTACGCTAAAGATATAAACACAGTGTTGCCAAGTCAAGAAAATGTCCTCAGTTGAATGCGATTAGTGTGGCTAAGATGCTTACAGCAGTGTCCCTGGTAGACTGGAGTAAGTGGCCCGTGACAAGTAGCTGCAGCCATAACAAGAGGTATACCGGGGTAGTGTGCCTTGGGCGGGAATATTTTCTGGACTGCTGATCTTAATGAAATTATTCCTTGGCTAACCAGTAGAGTAGTGCACACACCACTCTTGTGCGTACACAGCGGCGTGTACTGCTGGCGTATGTGTGCGTGATGCCGCGTGCGTAACTGATTGCCGCTGTAGGTGCCAGGCTTTCATGAAGCGCAACGAGTGCTTCTACCGCTGCTCGCCGCACGCTGCCGACTGGATGAACCCTGCCTACAAGAGTGGCCTGCTTCATGTGCCCATTTGCTCCAGCTACTGCAGTGACTGGTACGTTAGCCTGGGAATGATTTCTTAACCCCTTCTCCACTGGCACGTCCAAAACCGTGCCAGCATGGGAGCCATTGCGGTTTGGGTGGTTTTCAGATGCCTATTTGCTCAGCTAAGCTAGAATGGTCCTATGAAACGCTGGCCAAACAAGACGTCTGCATCTGCCATTAGGCCACGCTGGGCCAAGAGTGGGGTTAACTGTCAGCAGCACAACTCAGGTTTTGCAGTGGGGGGAAAAACAACCTGGCGCCTCCTGAATTGCAAGGATGCCAATTCAAGGGGTGTAATTTTCACATCTCAGAAATGTGATATTTACCTGCATAGTCAGCAGAGGGCTGGGCAGCAAAATCTAGTGTTGCACTATACTATGTTCTAACATCGACGTTCCCTGCATTCATCAACCAGCACTGACCACGTCTCGCATGGCAAGACAAACCCCTCATCGAAATGTACGAAAAAATAATCGTTTATAGTTCCTATTATTTGTAATATATTGAGTCGTTCACTCAGGCTTTTTTTTAATTGGTTACGTTTGTTTACCCAGAAAGGCCTCACTGAGTCTCGAGAACCTTTTTCAGGAGGTTCCTGCTGACTTTACGCAGTAGGGGGGCGACTGTCTCTACGTGTGTTTCCAATTAAGTCATTTGCGAGTATAATTATTTTCAAATTTGGACCAAGGCGCTGGCACACATCGGCCTACTCTTCGTTGAATGACGTCAAGGGAACTTTAACATCCGCTGTGAAGCACACGTTGCATTGTATTTCCTGGCTAATATAGCCCCAGAATTATTGAACCAAGTGTGACATACGCACGTCCATGGCTCGGACATCTCACCGGCCCTGGCTGAGCCAGCGAGCCTAGAGTCCCGTGTGTGATAGCGGAGCTGCGACGCTCTGACCGGCCGTCTGCTGTGCGTGCGCCAGGTACGAAGCGTGTCGGAGCGACCTGACCTGCGCCCGTAACTGGATGGAAAACTTCAGCTGGAATGTGACCAACAGCTGCCGCAACAGCTGCATTCCATTCAGCGAGGTATGGCTGCCTTTTTCCATTATGAGCACGCGTACTGCTGCCACAGTTAAAACTGTTGCTGTTATGCTTGACTGGCAGTGGGTCAAAGCATCCTCTATCCCAGCAGCTCACTGCTACCAGTCCATCCGTGCCTTCAGAGCAAAGTGGAGCAATTTGGTGCAGGCAGCTGTTTTAATGTACTTCACTCAACTTCACTGAGCCCCTCAACCAATATCAACGACGGCATTGAAACCTACCAATTAATTATTCTTAACATGCCGGCAGTCAAGTCACCTACTTATCACATTGCTTTTTTTCTGGTTACTGTATCCTGTGAACTTTACTCGTTGATTCCACCACCCGTATTGAGGACTCGGTTCTACCAGACACTGACCGTTTCCTCTTAGACACACTGCAGAACACAACAACACACTCGCCTGCTCACTCATCCACTGACCAATTCACCACACTGCAGATCACAACACTTTATTTTCTTCTTCTACATTTTCCTATCGCACTACTCCATTTGGAAATTCTCTCCCATTGTCTCTTCTCAATTCGAAATAATAATCTTTCTCAATTCCCAAAACTATTGTCTATTGTACCATCAATTGTGCTATTTGTTGCTGGCTGCTTGGCGTTTTGGACACGAGTGCAACTGTGACTAGAAGAAGAATAAAATAAAGAAATGCGAATGGTCCTTCTGTCAACCCACTGCTGGATGAGCCCCCCCCCCCCCACCACTGTGCGAGTCATGGGCGTTATTTAACCATACCTCACCATGCTGGTCAGTGGGGATTGCTGAGGGGTAAAGAGATAAGCTCAGGTATAGGTGCTCGATGGATTGTTACATTGCATGGCCATGACAGAGGGGCGATGGATTTGGGAGCCCTTCATCCAGCAGTGGAATAGATCGTTGCTTATGACAACGTTGATATTTTTCAAACTACAGTACATTATGCCGCATATCTGACTCACTGGGGGATTGCGGTGGATATGTGTAAAGGTCGAGTATGTGAATATCTGCAGTTACACCACCATGCGCCATAAAGGGTAACCGACAAAAATAATGCACAAACGTCTTTAAACACAGGGAAAGGATTCACTATGCTTGAGTAGTGATTGAATGAACGTGAGATCAGAACGCACGACTGTGTGAGGAGAGGTTGAATTTGTGCACGTCTATAGAAAATGACCAGCACGTCTTGAACAATTACTGGGCTACCTGTATTACTCAGCATTGGTTCTTCTGATGCCATTTATGCCACAGCAGAATTTAGGATAAGCCGTTGCTTACCCTTCTTCTCAGCGTGACACATCATGCCATGTTTTAATGCGTAAGCCTGGCTTTGCTAGGAATTCAATGTCATGCCACATGGCAACCGAGGTGGATTGTGCTTAACGAGAATAAGTGCTGATTACTTTCTTAAACACACTAAATTGCTCATTAGGCGAGTGGTCATTTTCCAAAAGGCGACTTTGGTGTAGGGTTTGTACGTTGCTGGCCAGTTGTGACAGTTAAATATATTTTTGATATGGATACGAGTTGAGTTGCAACTATAAATCCATGTATAAGTATTGTGTTGAGTGTGTTGTACTTGCCCTGCACCTTCGATTAGCACGGTTGGCTACGTATGGTGCGAAAGAAGTTCAACATACATACGTAATTGGCTTCACATCACGTGTGGATCATTCATGGCCTCAGAGAGCACGTACAGTGGACGTGAGTTCACGATGTGTATCACTGCTATGCGCTGCAGTCGCATTCACGGGAACTACCCTAAATTGTATGAATCACACGTGAACCGGCCTCGGCAGGTGCAACTGCCTTTTCCACAAATGGAAAATGTACGAATCTTCCAAATGCCAGTTTAACGCTGCAAACTACAAATGAGAGACATAAAAAGAGGAACGCACAGATCAGAGAATAAATGCAAATCACAAATATCAGAGACAAAAGTTGGTTTGGACAGGACAAATTGCTATAAGAGGTAATAGCTGAAAGACAAGACTTGTGACGGAATGGCAGCCAAAGGAGGGATTGTACCGTATTTTAGAGAATCATCACAACAGAGACAGAGCAATGAGATTAGCTCATGCGCAAGATCTATAGATGGCTTGTTGCAATGCGGGGAAGGCATTCGTCCAGCAGTGGCCAGATCATGGCTGAGGTATGAATATAATTTTTAAATCGGGAACACAGCAGGTTCTGTCTCAGTGCTCTAACTTGACGTTTATCATTCGTCTTCAGCTTCCCAGCTGCTTAACAATGCGCATTTTCAATATCAAGGTGAGTAGGTCGACTGAGACGCAGACAACAAAATGTGTCTGGCCTGATTCAACAGTTATTCGAGCATCGGTTCCACTGGGCGGTGAATGATTACACAGTCAGGTGGGGTAAGACTTACAGGCAAAGGCCGTTCGAAACTGCATGAGCGTGTAAGCTCATGCAGAGGCACGGGTTATGGATTTATACATTTCTGCGTTGCTAAGTCTGTAGCCAGGAGGGCGAGCATATCATCGTCGTTTATTATTTATACTGCGCCTGCCGTGAAGTACATCACGAGGCACCAGAACACAGATACATTCGAGATAATTTATTCAGTCAAGAAACGATTGCAGATCAAATTATGATTTTCAAAAACAATACACTGAAGACTGACTATTAACAACAAGCATAACAGGGAGGACAT
The DNA here is from genome assembly GCF_015708825.2 of Lethenteron reissneri. Taxonomy (NCBI): domain Eukaryota; kingdom Metazoa; phylum Chordata; class Hyperoartia; order Petromyzontiformes; family Petromyzontidae; genus Lethenteron; species Lethenteron reissneri. Next base: position 11,408,210 of record NC_083817.1, read on the forward strand.
GGTTAACATCCAGCGAAAGCCTCTGACCAAACGTGAAACCTCTTAGCTCACCAAAGGTGATATCGCCCTGTGCACGCAAATTATCATGGATTGTTCTTGCAAAAAGAAAAATGTAAGTTATTGATTCCCGTTAATGTTACATTTTCAAATTCGAGCAATTCTACATATATGCATACAGGCCATTTGTCAATCCATATGATTTTTTTTTCTTGCAGCTCCACAGTAACTTTCTGAACATCTGAAAAAGAGCTTTATAGCTCATCAAATTCCTCCAGTATAAATGAAGATTCTGACAGTCACGTCTTACAGTCCGTTCTCGTGATGTGAGTGTGTGGAGCATGGGGTGGGAGTAGCTGGGCCATAGAAATGGATATATTTTAACATAATATCTCTGTGCTTTTGCCATTTTACTCTTGGATGAAGTCCTTCTCACACTGTATTGGTTAAGGGCGTTGTTTGACCATACCTCAAGGGGAGTTAGCTGTGGCAGGGAATTGAACTCGGGCATCACATTCATAACAGAGCGCTAACCGCTGTGCCACCGCTCCAACTCATGACATTAAAAAAGACAGTCAGTGATTTCCTGCTCAAATGCGCATTGAGGCGGTGCTCATCTCCACTTTGCAGCCTGAGCCATTGAAGCAAATTCCACATTCGTATGGTGGGGTGGAATATCCATAGGATAATGCCTCTTGACTTCCCCTCAAAGTTGGGAGTCATTTTATGACCCCAGAAGGATGATTGACGAGATCGACCCCCCAACCAGGATTTGAACTCACCACCTTCCATATAAGGGAAAAACACAACGTATAATTTGTGTAGCATTCAACTTGCAGTAGCTAATATACGATGGTTCTTTGACAATGCTATCCAGTATGAATGTATGGCGTTGTCTCCATCATCGTGAATATATATATGTATTGAGTCCAACCGAGTCACAGACGTCATTCTTCAGAGGCAACACATTTATTGTAACACGTATATACAAAGGGGTAACTGCCCCTTTACCAGATACAGCCTGGGGTGGTGGACCACCAGGCTAACTACGCTAGTTACTGGGAGTAGCTACCACGGACAGGACCCTGGCTTGGGTCCTTGTCCACGTGTTGGTGACTTCTTCTTGGACGTAGAATATAGATCGTAGATCTTCAGATGACAACAGCAACGCTGGAACCCCGGTTCCTGTGGGGACCTGGTTTATATGCTCCTGGGTCGTGGCTGGCCCTGCCCCTGGCCACGGCCACCTTCGAGAAACCTCTTTGTTGTTTCTCGACCCTTCCCGTAGGATATCACCCTGACACGTGACCACCCCCTAGCCCCCACCTGGGGCCCCTGTGTAGATCTTACCCGTCACGTGCTTTCCAGGGTCAACCAGAGTGCCATGACCTCGAGACACCTCATCCCATGGCTGACACGCTCCCTCCTGTAGGAGTCAGCACTGCACGCCACGCGTGGTGCCACTGAGAGCTATCACAGCACTCACCGAGCCCCGTCTAGGGCTAGTACTACACCCACCTACGGGGTTCCTGTGATGATAATGTATCGCACGCCGTGCCTCGCTGGAGCCGGTATTATTCAGCAATATTCACGATGTCGCTACATACTGATGTCCGCGATGCGAGTACATCACACGCCATGCCTCTCTAGGGCCGGCACCACATAGTGACATCTGAGATGTCACTGTGTCACTACACAAGGATTAGTAAATTGTTGACCATTGCTTTACCCAGCAAAGTTTGCGTAATAACGCACCCGTCGAGACAATGCATTTTCATGTGGTTCTCCCTTCTTTTGGCATTGTGAAATATCCTTCTTCCCATGACATGCCTCGGGTTTGTGTACCTCAGAGATGGCAACCCTACGTGGGCCATATCAAATGAAGCCGCTTTGCAGGTCAAAGATTTCCCTACCCCTGTTCTAGGCATCCATAGCAGAGCATCGCCCGATATGGTGAGGCGATATGCTTCACCATATATTATATCATAACTATATGGCCTCTATGCTGTAATTGTCACTTTGCCTTTATTAAGCATTTGTTAGCCAAGTTATTTTTTATTTAGCATTCTGGGTCAATATTTGTCGGGAAAGAAGGGACACATAACCTGTTGGTTTATATTTTATCATCTTGTATGCAGTGCAGCATACTATCAAGCAGCATAGCAATGGCACACATGAACTTGGCGACCTGAATTTGATTCCCAATCACGGCTGTTGTCAGTAGCAACTGATATATTAATTGAGTGATACTCTTTGGTTCTTTCGGTAAAATCACGTAGGTATATATATCTCGGTTGTAGTTGTGTCTGTGTTTATATATCTGATATATATTGAAGTTGTGTCTGTGTTTATATATCTGATATATATGATATATAAACACAGACACAACTTCAACCGAGATGATTGGTACAAACTGAGCAATCACTGGAAGGACGTTATTAACCAGGTAAAGTCTTAACTGACTGTGATGTTTCCAACCTGCCTATGTCAGCTGTTATTTCGACTCTGTGTGTCTCTCTCTATGCCTCTCTCTTAGATCTCTCATGCTCACATGTCCGTTGCATTGCACTCTCATGCTCACATGTCTTTTTGATTGCACTCTCATACTCACAGGCCCTTTGGATTACAACCGTTGGGTTGCAGTTACATGCAAATTCCTCACATTAACATCACTAGCCCCGATTTAAAGCTTTCGTGACTGCAGGGATTCATCTTCTTGGTTCTTTCGGTAAAGTCACCTAGAATGGAAATAATAAAATAATAAAAATAAAACATAATAAAATAATTCTCACGACGTTTCGGCCACAACGCATGTTTTATTTTTATTATTTTATTATTTCCATTTTACGTGACTTTACCGAAAGAACCAAGAAGATGAATCACTAGCCACAACGCATGTTTTATTTTTATTATTTTATTATTTCCATTTTACGTGACTTTACCGAAAGAACCAAGAAGATGAATCACTAGCCCTGGCCACTTCTTTATGACCCTTGAGCTACACCCATTTCAAACCTTTTAAAACAGTGTGGCTCAGCAGCAGACCATGCTTTCCCACCTGATGGACGCTTGTGTTGCGCCCGAAATGTGATTTCTTTTATTTTATACCTACGTGACTTTACCGAAAGAACCAAAGAGTATGGATTCCTGCAGTCACGAAAGCTTCAAATCAAAACTGAGTGATACATAAACCGATGCTGGCCCCGCCTTCACTAACCAGTATGGGCAAAAATCACCATAACCAAACACAGCAAGGGGTGGCCTTAATCCATCAGTGGATTGACACAGGTCTGTCCATACATAGATGACAGCCAATTAAATCACACCAAGGCACCTTCCTGCTCAGCAATGATAATGCATTCGTATCTGTTGGTGGATCTGAGCTAATCATAGAAATGCCACATTCCCATGTATGCATGTTGAACTTCTTTCACACCGTACGTAGCCAACCGTGTTCATCGGAGGTGCGGGAAAGGACAACAAATTAAACACACAAAACATTTTATAGCACAACTTTTATTGACTTCTCACCAAGTTGTACAGCTTCACTATGCAGGTCGTTTTAATTGTATCAACCTGAGAGAAATGATGATGATAGCTGTAATTCCTGCCGTTATAAAATAATGACTATGCTCTCCCGTAATTTTTGACGCAACTTTATGACTATTGTATCGAAGCCATGCAATCTGAACACAGTCGTCAAACTCGGAGTGATTTATGAGTGTGCCGATTTTTTTTCTTACTGAAAAAAAACTGTTTTGTTAAACCTGACGATGGCTTTGACAGTTTGGATTTAATGGGGTCAGCCAAAGGGAGAGAGGCGGGGGTCCCCACCCCCGCCCCCCGGCAATACCCAGAATGCATCGTATATAACCTGGCCTCTGGCCAGTGTCGGATTTAGATTGTCAATGTTAAGATGGAGGGCAGGCGTCGGGGGGAGAGGGAGCGTAAGCGGAGGCTTAAGTCGTTCTGCTGAGATTTCAATGATGAAACACGCAAGACAGATTTCCTGATTTATGACTGTTCTGTACACGTGTTATTAGCGCCTGATGAGTACTGTATTTATCTATGAGGAATACAACAAATAAGTATCTTTGATGAAAATGCTCTGAATGTGTTTGTATCGTGTGTGGTAGTGGGCCTTGGCGTACACATAGCCTGGCACAAGCGCCGTGGTGATGTCACCGCCACTTAGTGGCCAATGGTGGCTGAGCATGGAATGATTAACTGAATACATTCAGATCGTACCATCACTTTATAAAATGCATAAGAAGCATGAATCCAGAAATCATTTCCGATTCATGAAAACTGCACAAATTGCGTGTAAATCATTGCGTTTAGGGAAATGAAAAGTCTTCTCTCATTTCCTTATATGTCCCATCACGCCCGCTCAGACCCCGAGCAGCACCACATAACGCCCTTAATACCAACACTGCCTTCAACTCGCTCCCTCCACCCTAGTAACTACCTGATCCCCATCCCTTATCTTGCCTTTTTGTACTGTAGTCAGCAGGCATTGTTAAGCGCCTTGATTAAAAGGCGCTTTAGAAATACAAAATAGAATAGAATCTAACACCTCTGATTAGTGCGGTTGGATACATAGGGTGCAAAAGAAGTTCACACGTATACAAATGAGACAGTACAAACGAGACGGTACAAACGGGATTGTGCAAAGCGAGAGTACGAGACTAAAGTTTTCTTAAAATCGAATCATGGATTCGACCACGACCATTGCAAATGGAATGTTCGATCTCAAGGGGGTCTCTATTCACTGGTGGGGCCCGGCCCCACGGGGCTCGTGCTGCCAATGCGCGTGGTGGGGGGGATTTGGTTATTGAGGTTACGTAGAATCTACGTTTTTAAAGACCATTAAAGTAACTCATGTTTACAGTGTACACTAACAACTAAGCTCAGTTGATTACAAACAAGAGCGCATTAAAACAGCTAAACTATAAGCAAGGCATTAAAATGAACAAGATAAAACCTTAAGTACAAATTTAGATGACAATATATCGCAATCCAAGCAGTATACTCTGCGAAATTTAAGCTTGTCTGACTGATATCCATGTAAAAAGTTAAAAATTATTTCATTATTTGAAATGTTGAAGTTTGTGTTCAGTCCAAGTTGTACCACAACGATTACAAAAAATTAGCAGGTACGTGCAGTTTTCTGAAGTTCATTCAAAACCCGTTTACTTGCAACTTATGCGTTACACTCGACACGATCCTGTTGCTTTAAAATAAACGCCGCTCGTCTCAGAACACCTCCATTTTGCAAAAGCAACAGTGTCCACGGTAAATCAACAGTGTCCACGGTAGATCAATCTTCGTTGATTCTGCACAAATTACGGATGGTTCAAAATCGAGATACTCGATTATTTATCATACTAAAGGAATATGATCAAATCATAGTACTTATCATATAACAAAAATTGATGCCAACGTTTAAGGTAGACCATATTCTTGTTAAACCACAACCAGCTGGTTCATGAGGATGAGAACGAGGCAAGGTGGAGGGAGATCACGACCAGAGCTGCCAGCATGGTGCTTCAGTCACGGGAGATGGATGCATGATGGGCTTGTACTAGCATTTGTTACTGAAACACATGAAGCTAAACATAGCAGAAGAAACAGGCGAGGGCAAGGTGTTGCGCCATCGCTGGTATGGTTTGTGGTGAATTATTGATTTTGAATAAATTGCGTACAGTATTTCATTAATCAGTAGACATTGACAGACAGATTCCACTGTGTAACAATTTTTTTGTTCCTGGGTAGTAAGTCTTATTTCCCAATTGCTTATGCCTCAAAAGTACAGAAAATGGCTATTATTCCCCACAAACTTAGCTTTTGTGACCAGGACAGTGATATTTTGGAATTTACCTATTTTCCAGAACATTCCAGATATATTCAGTGCTGAGTAAACTTAGAGTAACTTCTAGAACATTCTAGAAATTTCCAGTGATATAAATAGTAGTATAAATACAGAGGCCTTAAGCCCACAAGTTCAGTTTAGTTCCATCTGCCTAAGTGGATAAAAATCTGCATTTTTCTGAGATGGCATCAGGCTGCAAACATCCGGCAGACGCATTTTGCTATGTCTACGGCCAATTTATCAAGTCAAGAGCAAAAAAGTACTCTGTGCTAAGATGTGTGAGGCCTACAAGGCATATTTTACCATGCCTGTCAGGGATGAAGACAAACCCTGGGCACCTCATTTCAACTGCGAGCAATGCAAAAAAAACTCTGGAAGGCAAGATGGACAATTGTTGCTCGGAATTTTACGTTATAAAATTTGTAAAAAAAAAAAAATTGTAAAAGTTTTTCATTTTAAAATATTTAACAATTTTCAATGTTATTGAAAAAAGTATCTTTGAAAAATGTAGGATGACACAGAGGGGAAAATAGAGCCATAAAGTTCGCTATCCCAAGAATTTGGCGGGAACCCACTGACCACTCAAGCAACTGCTAATTCTGCATGGTGAGCCCTTCCAACGTCGGACTGGCAATACACCCATCACGTATCCGGACCTTCCTTCATCCATTGCCCTGGTGCCACACTACCATGAGCTCCCCGTACCCACTCCTCTGGAGAGAGAGCAGCCGTCTTGAGAAGAGAGCAGCAAGTCAGAGAGCGAGGAAGACGTTGTAGATCCAGATGACAATTTCAGAGGTGGAGATGAGAGAAATCCATACTACCCCAACCAAAAAAACCCCAACGACTTGATCAGAGATCTTGGTCTCACCAAGTCCAATGCCTGAGCTTTTGACGTCTAGGCTCAAGCAGTGGAACTTGTTGGATGTAAGTGTGCAAGTCGCAGATCAGAGGAAGCATCACCAACCTTTTTGCAGCTTCTTCACCCATCAAGATGGGTTCTGCTTCTGCCACAATGTGACCAGTCTGTTCGAGGCAATCGGAATCGCCTGTAACCAGAATGAGTGGCTCCTCTTCATTGATAGCTCATCCAGGAGCCTCAAAGTCGTGCTGCTCTATAATGGTAACAAGTACCCGTCTTTTCCCCTGGCTCACTCGGTGCACCTCAAAGGAGGATTACAACAGCATCAAGACCTTGCTGGACGCATTGAAGTATGATGAGTATGGCTGGCAGGTCATCGGAAACTTAAAATGGTGGCATTCCTGATCGGTCTCCAAAGCAGTGGCCGAAACGTCGTGAGAATTATTTTATTATGTTTTATTTATTATTTTATTATTTCCATTCTACGTGACTTTACCGAAAGAACCAAGAAGATGAATCCCTGCAGTCACGAAAGCTTAAAATCGGTTTTAACAAGTTTCCCTGCTATCTTTGCCTTTGGGACAACAGGGACACCAAGGTGCACTACCACAGACAGGACTGGCCATAGCAGACTGAGTTCTCTGTGGGGAGGAACAACGTCAAGTGGGAGCCACTGGTGGACCCCCAGAATGTGCCGATGCCACCACTCCACATCATATTGGGCCTTATGAAACAATTTGTCAGAGCTGTAGATAAGGAGTCGGCAGCCTTCAAGTACCTTCAAGACGTCTTCCCTAAGCTGTCTGAGGTAAAGGTCAAAGCCGGAGTCTTTGTCAGATCACAGATAAAGAAGATCCTGGAGTGCAATGAATTCCCCAAGAAGCTCACTGGTAAGGAAAAAGCGGCTTGGGGCAGATTTGTCGCAGTGGTTCGTGGCTTCCTGGGCAATCACAAGGTCGAAAACTATGTGGAGCTGGTTGAGACTGGTGAAGAACTACGGCACAATTGGCTGTAGGATGTCCCTCAAAATCCATATCCTTGATGCTCATCATGATAAATTCAAGGAGAACAAGGGAGCGTACTCGGGAGGAGCAAGGCGTGCGCTTCCACCAGGATATACCGGACTTTGAACGCCGTTACCAAGGACAGTATAATGAGAACATGATGGGAGACAACATTTAGGGGTTGATTCATGAAAGTGATTTACAGTATAATCGTAAATCTCGAAAAACTACTCACTTTTCAATCTTTTGTAGTCATTTTTGTATTACTTTAGTATAAATACATGTTAATTTTGATTCATGTTTTTTTCTGACTTTATGTGAATAAAAGATGAATTTGCCCGTTTTCTCATTGAAAATAGGTAAACTTCTAAATATCACTGTCCTGGTCACAAAAGCAAATTGTGGGGAATAAGCCATTTTCTATACTTTTTAGGCATAAGCAATTACGAAAGAACAGTTACTACCCAGGGACAAATATTGTGTTACATAGTGTTCCATTGATTGTTCAAAAATTGACAGCCATATTATTAATTTTCAAATTTATCTGCACCTTTGAACACAATCTGTGTGCTTGTGCATTAAAATTGTATTCATGACACACGCCCTTCTCTTGTCCCTCTCTGCGTCCCTGCCCACAGATGTACTCCAACGGCACAGACCTTTGCGAGAACATGTGGGGAGTCTCCTACCAAGTGGCACCCGAGGGCAAGCCTTGCCTCTACATCGGAAATGAGACGAGCCCAGACGTGGAGGGCGCCCTGGCTCATGAGCATAGTGGCGAGACCTCCTCGGCGGAAAAGACAGAGAGCTCCGAGGAGCACAAGCAGCTGGCGCGTGAGCCGAAGCATAGGCACCCAAACCGGCGCCACTATCCGAACTGCCGTAAGGCCAAGAGCAAGGAGAGCAAGGAGAGTGCCGAAGAGCAAAAGGAGCCGAAGCGGAGCAGGAGATCTCTCCAGTCCACCTTGCAGTTCGTGGAGGAGCTGGAGGGCAGCAGCAGCGGCATTCCAGACAGCCCCGTGGAGTAATCGAGAGCAGATCTCGTCAATGCCGCACCTTTGGGTAGAGCTAGTTATGGTGTTATTGGGTACCCCAATTCTTTGAGATGTTGACACAATGTTTATGAACGAGGCCAATTTAAAAGGGGGGAAGGAGGGATACAAAGGAACCCCAAACTATACTTGGTGTGAAGTTAAACCGACATTGAATAAAAACATGAAGAGATGCATTGGTAGCGGTGCACAAGCACAAATAAACAAAACTCAACAAGTTTGTCATTAGCACTGCCTCTAACGGGATGATACAAAGTAGGTTGATATTTTGGGCAACGGTCCTTCTTCAGCAACGGTCCCACTCTGAAGAAGTACCATTGCAGAGGCAGATGGTCCTGAAATAAAGCTTTTTAAAAATAGGGCCCTTGCCATTAATTAAAGCAATTACATGTAATTTCTCTGTTAAATATATATTTTTCCAATTTCAGCTTCCCCCATCCACTTTGATCAGCTACTGGACCTTGGCACAAAACTTCACCCAAATGGACAGTTCTCTGTTGTAAGGCAGACTTCGTGACAAATGTGGAAAGGCTTTAAAAAAATTACCCTGACATTCCAAGGAGTTAAGAATAGGGTTTTTCCTTTTCTGGCAACAAAACAGGTGTTAAGTTGTTAAAACACCAAACTGAAACCTTTTACAAGGAATCATGTCTGCATTAACCACAATACATGTAGTCAAAATGCAAACAAAAAAACACTGATAATATATGCATTGTCTTTGAAACCGATTGGTCCACACCAGAGACGGCTTTCTTTTGAGTCTCGTCTCAAACGGTGTTAGACCTAGAGGACGCTGTACACCTTTTGAGACTGAGGCTCAAAAGAAAGCCGTCTCTGGTGTGGACCAATCAGTTTTAAAGACAATGCATATATTATCCGAGTTTTTTTTGTTTGCATTTTGACCACAAGTATTGTGGTTAATGCAGACATGATTCCTTGTAAAATGTTTGTTTGGTGTTTTAATAACTTAACACCTGTTTTGTTGCCAGATAACAGGGGGAAAACCTATTCTCATGTTTTGGTACTGGCAAAGGAGGTCCAATGATTCCAAGGGTTGTCTAGCAACACTGGCCGACATGTGTGAATATAAGATATGTTTCACTGCACTTATAGATGCACCATGATCATTTCAGTGCATGTCAGCTTACAATAAATTTAAGATATTTTTTTCATATGCTTTAATATGGAATTACATTCTTAACAGCAATTAATAGGTGTTTTTCCATCTCAGTAGTCATACAAATGCGTTTGAAAATGGCACAATTATGAAGAAGCGTTGATTTCTCGAGCCAATATAATTACATTAAAATCTCAAGTATCGGACCATGTTTGAAATGGGGGAGGGGCGGTTTGACCATGCTGGTAGGTGTGTTGACGATTTGCTAAATATCCATGAAAGAATCATTACAATACATGCTTCGAATAAACATACTATCGTGAAAACGTTTAACTGTTGATTTTTTTTAACAGTTCAATGGTATTGTTATGAAAGATCATTTTTATGCAATTATTTGCAGTGGGTGCCCTGGTTTAGTATAATTTATATTTCGGTGTAATTTTAAATCCTGTAATGCACATATGCAAAGATTAAACATCGAAAAGAATGCCAAGACCTCACATGGGAACGCATGTAATATGTTTAATGCCAATAATAAATGTGGGTCATTTTTTTAATCTGACATTTATACTAAGCCTGGCTATTAAGCCCAATTTTTAAAAAATGATCCTTGTATTATAATATTTTGGAACATTTCTGCAAAAATGTCTCCTTTTACGACAAACTAGCAACATCGGTGAATCTAGTTTCTTTCGATGGCAGACATGTCAACAACTAAGCTGCAGTTTGCGGTCTGTTCGACATACACGCTCATGTGAGAGGAGAAGCCGCTGCAGACCCCAAGGGTGGCGTCACTGGGTCAGCAGCCATCCTTCCCGCAGCTATTGCAGGAGGAGTGTGACCGCCTCTGTTAGTTGATCAACCCGGTCCGCTAAGGGCCTCCTCTCGTGGGGTCGAGGGCCCTCTGATGTCGCTCCTTGCTCCCCACCATCTTTTCATGGTTCAGGGAGTCGTTCCGACCCCGTAGGCAGACCGGGCCATCTCCGGATCATGGCCGTTCAGGGTGCTGGGAATAGTGTCGCGTTCCTCCCTTTCTTCGCTGGGATTTCTGGTGGGGTTTTATTGTTGCCGCGTCGAGGCATCTTGTTATGCCACCACTCCCACCAGTCGGAGAGAGAGAGTCCACCAGATGAAGATTGAGGGTCGACACTTTTCTTTATTTTCTGCGGGCTCATGCCGTACGCGTCCACCCTGCTCCATTCCTCTCCCAAAAACGCCCCCATCCCCCCGCCTCTCCCGATGACGACATTCTGATATTGTACCCTTAGTTCACGCGAGTATTTCTACCCTCGGATCACGCAAGTATCAGCACTACACTTGCGTTGGAGGCTCCATGGAGGACAATTGTCTGTGACGCTTTCTGGCAAAAGCCCATTTGGCGGAGACAGACTCTACCCGTGCCCTCGGGGTTCTTTGAGAAATAGGAAAACTGAGGTTGGCCACGTGGAATGTCCAAATGTTCACTGTGGAGGAGAGGCTTCCTCATTTTGAGTTAGACCGGTACCCCCTGGACCGAGTATACAGGAGGTCCAGTGGATTGGTTTTGGCTGCAGTCACAATGAGGGATGGACAGCTCTTCACTCAAGGTAGGAAACTGCCAAACTGGGAATTGCACTTCTGAAGAAAATAATGACTCGCCTCTCCACCAACAGGAGGCATGGAATTGTGTGTAAACCACACTCACCCATAAGATAAACATCAGTGGAGGAATGCAGACAAGGCTGATGAGTCAGGTGCCTTCTGTGATCGCCTGTCCCAGGTTCTGGCTAAAGTGGCCCCTCGGGATAGAGTGATTTTGTTCAGTGATTGTAATGCCCGAGTGGGTCATGACGTGGGCACTTTGGCTGTAGTGATTGGAAGGCATGGACCAAATCAGCTAATTAACAACTGGTAAGAGACTGCGCGACTTATGTGCAGCCCCTGGACTTGTAATAACCAACACGCTGTTGCAGCATCAGCACATCCACACAAGATCATGGATGCACGCCGGGTCATCTGCTGGACTACATAGTGACAGGACAGCGAGTGTGGGCCCATGTCCTTGACACCAGGACGTACTGTGGAGCTCATCTTCCCACTGCCCAGCGACTTGTCATCTGTACGAAGCGCTTGCCTTACTTCAACCGTGGTGGAAATCATCCATTTAGGACCCCACTCAAACCAACAATAGCCTGGTCTCGGCTAGCTGAAGGTTACAAGTGATAATTTCATAATTGCTTGCAACTATGTGTGGCATCGCCCACCCCCCCCTCGTCCTGATGCCAAGATGAGTTTCAGGACTGCAACTCATGCAACTGTCATGGCTGCATTGGATATGTGGATCCTGGCCTACGATACCATCAATAGGTCAGGTCTGGGTTATTCTTTTGTGCTTTCAGAGTCCAAAAGCTTAGTGGCCAAGATTTTGGAGCAATTTCCGCTTCACCTTGGGGTGCGACAATTATGTCTTCTGGCTCCTACACTATTTAATATATTCTGAACAGATAATTCAAGAAGCTTTATATGGATGTACCTGTAGAATTTCCATCTTGTATAGATACAAGAAGAATGTCCATCTTATATAGATACATTTGTTGTATGCTAATTCATAGATTGGTAGGAGGTACTCTTTTATTCCGGCCTTCATAGCCTTAGGCAATAAACACACTGTGTTGGGACAGCCAACATGCTGCCAGACCCAACGCTTGAGGAGGGCAAAGATCACAACGATGACAGCACGACGAGTTCTATTCCATATCCCAGCCACCCTGACTGAGTCGGAGCTCGCCTGAACAGCATGGCCAAGCTCCGCCAACGGCCTCGCACCCCTCTGGATCCCCCCCGAGGGTTCCGTCCCTTGCCCACAGATGCAACTGGTAGAACGGGCTGTTACCCCTAATTCTATTTTCTACCAATCTCCCAGCAGCACGCGCTACAGTGACTCATTCCATGTCACTACATCACCCCCCCCCCCCCCCCCCCCACTAAAGGGCCTGGCACGGGACCCCCAGGGACCCCGGGAGTGACTCGCAGCTGGCCCAATGGGCGCGGTCCCCCCGGGACAAAGACCGGGAGCAAGTGAGGGCTTCACTATTCTGTAAAATTGTCCGATAATTGCTGGATGTAATAACCAGCGAAACGTCGTACTCAAAAATGTTAAATGTTGTGGATTCACTCTTCACACTGGTGGGCTAAAGTAGTGAACTATGTCTTTTGTCAACGTGACACTTTTTTACTGATTGGCTGTGTCGGGTGGTGGAGGGTTACGACACATTTATCAATAACGCAATCTAACCCAAAAACGTTTATTATGAGTACCAACGCCATAAGTTGCTGGAACGTGGCCGGAGCGGAGTGAAGCCCCATCGTAAACACGTTAAATTGAAACAGCCCTTGCGGTGTCCGGAACGCGGTTCTAGGTTTTGAACTTTCATCCAGGGGCAACTTCCAAAACCCTAACAGATCCAGGGTGGAGAAAAACTATGCCCCCGACAGAGCATCCAACAAATCATCCATCCGTGGGAGCGGATACGTGTCCGCCACGGAGACTTTATCTGATTTCCGAAAGTCCACACAGAACCGCAAACTCCCGTCCTTTTTAACCAGGACAATGGGAGCACCCCACCGACTTGACGGGGAAATTATATCCGCGGCCAACATCTCGACCGCCTGACGAACGTAGTCCTTTTCCTTCGGACTAAACCGAAATGAGTTTGAATGGGAGCGGCACCACCCTTATCAATCTAGGTGACGCATGAGAGACGTGTGTCCCACATCAAATTTACCCTTACTAAATACAATCGGAGAATTCCCAAAGCAATACCCACAACACGCCCCTCTGCTCCCATGATAAATCCAGATTACCCATGCACAACGGATCCATCCACGAGTCATCCAACACCACTTCCCGTTCAACCGCAGCCACGACCCGAGTGGTTACATCATCCGTTTCTTCACAACACGCAACCATCGCATGGGCCAACGCCGTACCTGCCTGTATTACCGCGGTATCTAGCCCATGCATTCAATACTTGCAGGAAGGGCTCCTGATCGCCCCTCACTATCGTCCGAGCCCCTATCAAAGTGAGCCCATGAACTTCGATTCAAAGGGATTAAAACAACCCCACCCCCAGTGATTTTCTGGTCAAGCCGCTTCCGTAGCCTCAATGGTACGAGCATCTGTGCACCCGGGGGAACCCTAACAGTTTCACGCACCACGGCCCGAACCACAGCGTTAGCCATACACCACCCAGTAGTAGACTCCAAAAACCTCAACCGATGCCCAGACGGTAACGCCACACAACCCTGGGTCAATTCAAATCCAGAGGGGCATCCTCTTTAAAAAAAAAAAATCCATCCCAAATAAACAAGGCACTGCCAATTAACTTGAAACCAACACCGGGCACGTCCTTTCAATATCACCAATCCATATCGATGCCTCAATTCAGCCCATAACACTCGGATTATCTACAGGGCTAAGGCAACCCACCATCGACAGCAGAGTTCTAAAAACAAACTCTGAAACCATGGTGGCGGATGCCCCTGTATTTATGAGCATCCGCACCTCAACCCCTGCACAAATCCACATACCGTGGATGATCCCGCTCCCGCTGCTATGATACGGTGTGGCAGTGCGGTCCATTGCCCGGACCCCCGCGGCCAACCTTCATGCACCGAAGCACCACCTTCATACCCCGTATCCCTATGAGGGGCGATGGCGTGTGCATCTAACACCAACTGCAATGGGGGTGCAGGCAGGTGACTGTCGGCCTGGTGTGACGTATCGTGACTTGCCTTTTGGACCCAGAGGAGGGAGGCTGGCAGGGCGGAGGACGGCGAAGCTGGGAAAAACTGCCCCAAATCAGCACGGCAGCCCCTGGAGATTTAGCCTCGCAGGCCACACCTGAAGTAGATGACGGGCCCCGCTATGGCAGAGGCAATGTCCCACCCATCCCACCACTGGTCCCGTTGTCGTCCTGCTCCAACTCTCCCCCGTGGGCTCCAACCACCTGACGCGCAGACCCAAGGAGACTCTCAGTGCACCTGGTCGCCCTCATCTCCCGGAAATCCAGCCCCAGCCGCGACCCCGACACGTTGCAGGTTACAGTGAGCGTGGATGCATCGGGCGACCTGAAGAGGAAAATTCGTCCTGCTCTGCGGCCGGAAAAAAAAACGTTCATTTCCTGAGCCAGCATCAAGTTTCTCTAGCAGCAGAGAATGCAGTCCTGCCCGCTCCATCCTTGGGTACGCATCATGGGCGCCTACCTTTCGATTTTAAACCGATGCCCCACCCTTACCTGGACGATATCATCCGTGTGCCCTCCCCCACCCCTGCCCCAACCGGTTTAGTCAGGGTGGCCATCCCGCAGAATACACAATTTCAGTCGGTCCAGGAATTTCCCTTCCATCTCCTCTCATGTGCTGTTCGCTGGTTGTTTGCCCCCGAGGCTCTATCCCCCGGTGCCGAGTGTTCTGATTGTGGTTTGCTCGGTGAGCTTCGTCGTGCCCATACAATTCTAAGCTGATTCACGGGGGCCGCAATGAAATTCGGGGGGGGGGGGGGGGGTCAGCCAATCTTCTGGCACTGCGAAACCGTGGGACATCCTCGCTAGGGGCCCCTCGGGTAAAAACCCATGGTACCAGGTGACCTCCCCACGAGAACCTACGTGGGTGCGTGCGTTCGTGTGGAGGGGTGCAAGGGGATAGCAGCGCCGGCGGAGTTGCTCCGTTGCTGTGGCACCACATCTTTAATCACGTTAAATTTGTCAGAAAGCCCATGTGAAGTCTGAGTAAAGTGTCAATCATTTATGTTGCGCTGCATATGTTATATTGTAGACAGTAGTAGATTTCATTTATTTCATATTTTTATATTACAGTGTATAGCTGTACTTACTTATAATTGCATTATTAGTGTTTCTTTTATTAAAGTGCAAGCAGTATTATTAGTCGTCTTTCATCTTCTTGGTTCTTTCGGTAAAGTCACGTAGAAGGGAAGTAATAAAATAATAAAAATAAAACATAATAAAATAAATCGAAATTTAGTCGTCTTTCATTCATAGCGAGTGTCATCATGAGCAAGGGGAAGGGTGGCAGTGACATTCGTAAGTTTTTGGCGGTCTCGGAAAAGAAGAAAAGTTCATTGACAGCAGTGAGAAAATGAGTACCAGTCAAATGATAAAAGTATATAGTAGCCACTTTGGTAGCGCTAACCGCTACACTACCACACCCCACTTCTCACTCACTTTCACATACGTGCGCAGATGTGTTCGATTTAACAGTAAATTGAATTCGTGATATGATCCCATCTGTGAAGGATGTGATCCGTGACATGCAATACCCCGGCGTCTACAAACCAAGCTGTGCCTGCGGCAGTAGTTACATTGGGGGAACTAAGTGACATGTCTCGGACAGTGTTCTTGAACATAAGGAAGATCTGAAACACGGTAGGACCAATAACTCAGCCGTGGCTGATTCTTGTTTTAATGCCGTGGGCTCACACAAAATTATTTTTTCCAATTCGAAGGTACTCTGCAAACCTACTGGTTATCAAAGATTCGTTCATCAAGCCATCCAGATAGACACAATTTAAACTGAGAAGATGGGTACAAACTGAGCAATCATTGGAAGGACGTTATTAGCCGGTTTAAGTCATAACTGGCTGTGATGTTTCCATCCTACCTTCCGATGTTAGCAGTTATTTTTGACTATGATTTTACATTAACAGGTTCACACTAACAAAGCCGCCGTTTACATTGACATGCTAATCTCTCACTTTAACATCACTAGCCCCCACTTCGTTTTATCACCCTTGGGCTACACCTGTTTCAAACCTTTAAAACAGCCCGCTTCAGCAGCTTTCCCCCTCTTTTTTCACCTGATGACGATTGCTTGTGTTGCGATCGAAACGTTGTGATATTTTTATCATTATTTTTTTTATACACTTTATTTTCATTATTTTGTTCCATCTACGTGACTTCACCGAAAAACCCAAAGAACATGAATTCCTGCAGTCACGAAAGCTTTAAGTCAATATTTAATGTCATACCTAGTCAAACCCTATCAAATAGGACACTACTTTCAGGAGAAAAGGTTTAAAGATTATACTTGGCTCCATTACAGCCCCTCCTAAAAGGGGGTCCTCTATTTCTATTGTGCTAAATATTTTGAATCACGAAAGTTTAATAGTGTCAAAAGCAGATTCAAAATTGGAAAGCACTGGAGAAATTTAGTGCACATAAAGACAGCCAGTGTCACAAATTAGCTGTGATGACTCGGATTCAAGAACCAAAACCTGTTAATGTGCAACTTTCACGCAAGCTTGAAAGACAGCAGCAACAAGCGGGGGGCAGAAATCTTACGAAGATTGTTGGGGGTGTGAAGTACTTGGCACGGCAAGGTCTGGCTTTTGGAGGTGTTGATAAGGAGAATGGGAATTTCAGCCAGCTTCTAAAGTACAAGGCAGAGGGCGATGCAGAGCTGACCAACTGATTGAAAAGGTGACTTTTGGTGTCACCAGTCCTCAAATGCAAAATTACATTTTAAGCTGGTGGGCAATACAGTCGTCAAAGAAATTGTCGGAAATAATGTCAGTGGTCCAGTTCACACTTATTACTGATGGCACCCAGGATATATCAGGAGTTGAGCAGGAGTCAATATGTTTGCGCTTTGTGGATTCAGATCTACAACCAAATAAATCATTCCTGGGACTCTACGAAAGTGTCATCAACGACAGGGTAAGATATAGCCAAGGTGGCATGTGATGATGTGTCTAGGCCTTCCTCTGTCCCAACTTCGAGGACAAACCTATGACTGTGCCGCAAATATGGCTAGATGAATGCAGGGGGTGCAAGCCATTTCAAGGAAAGAACCGCTGGCTATATATTGGCACTGTGGTCCACACTGCGTGAACTTCGTTACGCAGGCTGCACGAATTGGGGGGGGGGGGGGGGCTTCTTTAAATCAAATCTGGCAAGTTCAGGGTGATTTTCCAGGAAATCGCAAACTAAGAGCATGGTTTCACCTCGTTGAAACCTATGTCCCAACAGGTGGACTGTTTGCGCCGCTGCCATCCGCTCAGTTCTCAACCAGGAGGAGTTAGTGCTGACAGCCCTTGAATAAATGGCATTATGTAGCTCATCTGACACTTCAACTAAGGCCAATGGTCTTCATGGAACATTTCTAAAAGAGAACACTGTGCTTGGCCTTGCAATGGCTGAAGACCTGATGGGAAATTTGGAGTGCCTGAACACCTCCCTGCAGCTTAGGCATGTTGGAGGCTGTAGACCATGTCAAAACAAGCATGCAGGACAAGCGAATGGAGGAGCACTTTGATGTCTTGTTCGCAAAAGCAACTATGGCAAAAAAGTTGGACCTACAACATATTCAGATGCCTCATATCCACAAACCTACAAAGCGTTACACCAGTCAGGCTGCAGCCCAAATCCATCCGGATGCCCAGTCTTTGTACAGAGCCCAATTCTACAACGCCTTGGACAGAGTGAATACTCAATTCAGAGAGGTTTGATCAAGCTGTATTTCACAAGCTACAGCAACTTAAAAATGTGTTGCTACACGAAGACATGGACAAGGTGGTACACGAGTATCCTGAATTGAATTCAAGACTTCTGCAGATGCAGCTGGCCATGTTTGGGGCTAATTACACATATCAAAACGAGCTCAGATGTTGCTAGCATTATTAGGGAAATGGTTCCAGAGGTGAGAGGTCTCGTCAGTCAGGTGGAAGCTTTAGTAAGGCTTCTGCTGGTCGGCCCTGCCTCCTCTGTAGAGGCTGAGGATGTGTGTGTGCCCTGGAGGAGCTTAAAACATGGCTTAGATCTTCCATGAGTCAAACAAGGCTGAATAATGTGGGGCCATGTGTCACATGCACCAGGCGAAACTGAACAGACTGGACCTTGAAGGAATATGCCAGTCTTATCGGTGTCAACGATAAGTGCAAAAAAGCCTTTGGATCCTTTGCTTGAAGAATGGCAAGTCAAAACACTTGTCATTGCCTGGAGAGGAGATGAGAGGATAGCAGAGGAAAGGAGCAGAAATTACTGCAGAGCAGGGGAGAAGAAGAGAGATGACTGGAGATGAGAGGAGAATATAGGACCAGAGGGGAGGAGAGAGGGCTGGGGAGTAGAAGATAGGAGAGAACAGAGCAGAGCAAACATCCCTGCTGCCCACCCAAGTTTACTTGTAAATATGTAAATAAAAACTACTATTTGCAAAACCTTGACCACAATATCTGGAATTGTCTTCATATAACAATGCATAGATTTATGTTAATATGATTGTGGTTATGGTTGTACTTTATTAATCCCTAATCTCTGCCATTATATACAATGAAACAAGAAAAAGGGTAAAAAAGAAAAAAAAAGAGCAATGTAATACAATATACGTTATTGTATGGCAGCTCGGCAGGTCTCCATGCCCACTGAAAAATGCCAAGGCAGCCACTGGCCCGACAGCCAGGGTGCCTGCCTCTCCACGCAGAGCCTTATTGCAGGCTGACACCAGAGCCGCGGCCCCTGCAAAACAGACGTCTGCAGCAGCGTCGACGACCCCTTCTCTCTCCTACACCATCCGCACCTGCTCAGGACAAGGAAGAAAAAGACGATCACAACGACAACGGCACGACGAGCTCCATTCCAGATCGCAGCAGCCCTGACTGCGAGTCGGAGCTCGCCTTATATCCTGAACAGCGTAGCCAGGCTCCGCCCTCGGCCCTGCACCCCTCTGGATCCTGCAGAGGACTCCGTGCCTTATTCATATTCTTAGGTTTTTTTCGGTAAAGTCACGTAGGTAAAACATCAAAATTAATAAAAATAAAATAAAATAAAGATCACGACGTTTCGGAGGCAACACAAGTCTCCGTCATCAGGTGGGACCGTCACAGCCAGATTAGCTGCATCAAGTGAGGCAATGATTCAAGATGTAATCCCTTAAAAGCGAGTTGAGGGGGGAGGAGAGGGAAGATATTTTGCGCCCGAGGACGAACTATAAAATTGGCGCCCCCCCCCCCCCCCCCGTTTAATCACATTTTCCTATTACATCGAATAAGGAATAACAATTTAAATTTTAATGAAACATTGTATTTAAAGAAGCAAATTTATAGAAATTATATTACATGGCTCACTCAGTCACTGTCGTAGACTGGTTGACATAGTCTACAAAAGATAAAAAAAAATTTATTTCACTGTCGCAAACTGGTCAATCACGTAATCAAAATCTGTTTTTTTCCAATGTTTCTCTTTCAACGCTAAGAAGAGCAAGATCGCTGAGACGATCTTGTCCCATTGAAGCACGCAAATACGACAAAATAAGTTTCAATTTGCTGAACGACCGCTCACAGCTTGCAATTGAAACTGCTATTGTTAATAACATTTGCAGTGAAATTCGCAAATTCGGAAATATGTCGTCTCCATAAAACACAATAAAACTAAGAAGATCCAAAGGAGTTTCTGGTAGAACTTCATTCCGGTTACTGAGCAGCATTTTGCAATCTCCAATTTCTGTGAAAAGTTCATGGCCATTGATGTCGGTGTCATAGCAATTTCCAAAATCTGTGCAATTTCGACGAATTACATCGACATCTGTGTTGGATAGAAGAGTTTTGACGTCCAGCAGAAATCCATATTTTGTGTTCAGGTCTTTTCGACGTAAAAACCGTGTTGACATCTCCTGTTGAAGTCGATTAAGTACGCTCTTCATAACGCGCACAATTTATTCTTCTGCTGAAAGTCCTGCATCTCTTGCCAGTTCTCCTGGCATCTTCTTCTGTCCACATCTATCCCCCAGGCTGTGCATCTTGTTTTGGCGTTTTCTACAGCAACTTGGCTCAAATCATCACGAAGCTTGACAAATTCATGCTCCAAAGATTCAAGATCAGTTGCTGCTTCCTTGAAGTTCATAGTAGGATCCTGTTGTATCTATGCCCCGTTTTCCAAAAATTCATGTAAGCGCTTCTGAACACGATACATTTTTCCAAGAATGACATTCTAGAAATGTAATAAAACTATGACGTTAAAATTTAATACGCATGCCTGTAACTGTTCTGCATCGCTTCTGGTTTCAGGCGTCATAGTTACGTCCTCTGATAATTTGTCTAGCAGTCCTACTAGTTCATCCAGTCCTTCATAGATAGCTTTAACACCTTCTGATCATGCACTCCAGCATGTTTCAGACTCCCGCTTTACTGTGATAAGCACAGCTTTTAAAAAATCCTTTATATTAAGTTCACTTGCTTGTGAGCTTACGACCGTGCAAATCTTTCGATCGTTTTTTAACCCACTTCCCGTGATCCAATCGAGCTGACATTTTTCACACAGACTCGTTGCGCGTGACAATTTATTTTCCTGAAATTTTTTTTCAAAAATTTTACACTTTTTAGGAAAAAATAAATTATATTTAATTACCAATTGCTTAATGGTGGCAGGCAATCATCTGACCCATAGGTGGCAGCCATCTCAAGCCAGAGGACGAGAGGACTCTAGCCGCCACGCATATAAAGGATTTATAGCTGAAAAACTTTGTTTTTACGGGTTAATTTTTTAACTCTTCCCAACGAATTGTTGAACGAGAGAAAAACAAATATATACTTTTAACTGTTCCAAAAAATGTGACGAAATGTGGATCCTGTTTAGCTGAGTGTACTCCTGCTAAGTTTAAGATGTTGTTGTCACAGTTGACAAACAATGCTCTGTGATTTTTGTCACATTCGTTGTTGAAGGCCGGATATATGCCCAGTCATCACAGCAGCATTGTCGTAACATTGTGCCCGACAGTCGGCTAGAGGTATGTTGTCAGATTTCAGTCTTTCGCCGATGACTCTTTCTAGGCTTGCTGCATCTTTTGCATGTATATCGATATAACCTAAAAAAAATATTTGATAGTTACTTTTTTAGTTTGAAAATCCACATCCACAAATCTTATGACCTGAGAAAGCTGTTCCCGATGTCCTAGATCAGGAGTTGAGTCAAGTAAGAAACCGTAGTACTTGTTTTTCCTGATATCACTCAACAATTGGTTCATTACAGTCGACGCAAGTATGTGGATAAATTCATTCTGGATTTCCGGTGACAAATAAGAAACTGATCCCGGATTTTCTCCTGCGTGCTGTACGTGTTTTGCTAACAATGGGTCATACTGCACAACGAGTTTGATCAGCGCGATAATTTTTCCAACATTTTTATCCTCATCCGCATTCAAATTTTCCTCATGGCCACGTAGTGCCAAATTTTGTGAAACCAGAAACTTAATATACAGGTGAGTATTCTTTGCAGTATATCTCGCCAACGTTGTTTTTCCAAATGAATCTGAGCTTGAACCACTGCGTCAATTCCAGTACCATCAATTATCCTTCGTTCGGCTTCCTTCCATGTAGTAAAAGCTGTGCAGTGGCTAGGATTGTTTTCATGAGAATTTAGTTTTTCTGGCTTTCTCCACTTGTTGAAACCGTTTGTTAACTCAAACGAAGCTCGTGAGTTTGAACTCGATGATGTAAATAATAGACGACAAAAACAGTAAGCAGCTTTATTGATTGGTGAATATAATAGCCACGAACGATTCAATTCCTCTCCGTTCGCTAGTCGGCGTTTAAACCATGCTGATGTAATTGAATGTGCGTAGGCTGCTCCGGCTGCTGCAGCCGCCTGGAGCGTGGTGTCACTAATGTAATAAAGGACTCTTTCACAGTGTCGATCTCCGTTGTCCTTTATTTGGGTTCGTGTAAATCTCGCTCCCACGGCGTCCTCGCTCAGGCCCGCGTCTCCTCCGTCGAGCACTCCGCAGCCACACTGCTGCTCCGGCCTGCAGCCACACTGCTGCTCCGCTCTGCAGCCACACTGCTGCTCCGCTGTGCAGCCACACTGCTGCTCCGCTCTGCAGCCACACTGCTGCTCCGCTCCTCCTCGCTCACGGCCAGCCTTCCACAGCCCGCTAGCCCCCCTACGCCCAGATACCGATGGCCGACGGTGCCGAGGTCTCCCAACACGTGGCGATCACGCCACCCTCCCAGTACTGCCCAGCATGGCCTCCTCCCGTTTCACTCCGTCTTCTCTCCCCGATCCCTTCCGGTTCTCTCCCTAAATCCTCTCCCCCCTACGTGACCCTAACTCCTAACTCCTCCCTCTCCTCACGTAACCCAGACTCCGCCCCCTAAATCCTTGCTCGCATTACACTAATAAGAACTAAAAATAGGCCGTCGTAGTTTCTGCCACCAAAAAGCAGGCCAGTGACTAAGGCTGAAAGACTGCGCCTGTCTGTTGTTTGAGACGTTCTTCCATGTAAGTTCTTAATAGGCGCGCATACCAAAATGTAATTACATGACATGTAGGCTGTGTGTGGCGGGATATATAAACTTTTAGGTTGAGGTGTAGATTTGTGCAGTAGTTTCAGGCTGCCGCGCCCGCCGCAATAAGTTATAATGTAACGTTGTAAGCCTCAATTTGGCGCCCCTTTACCTTGGCGCCCGGGGACATATGTACCCCCTGCCCCCCCCTAGCTACGCCTCTGCCGAGCATTGCACAAACACCGTGGCAACACCACAGCCACATAATGGTGGTTGTTGTTACTATTATATGTATGTTGAACTTCTTTCACACCATACATGGCCAACT
Source organism: Lethenteron reissneri (assembly GCF_015708825.2). Taxonomy (NCBI): domain Eukaryota; kingdom Metazoa; phylum Chordata; class Hyperoartia; order Petromyzontiformes; family Petromyzontidae; genus Lethenteron; species Lethenteron reissneri. Next base: position 11,431,712 of record NC_083817.1, read on the forward strand.
GTAGTGATGGGAGGTGCAATAAGTGGGGAACAAGTGTAGGGTAGAGGAAACACCACTGTGGACACACAGGGGTCAACGACCCATGGGAAGATAATTGCCAGATGGCAGGATATTGAGCGACCAAATTTTGAAGTCGCTTGTTGATTCTGCAAGTCTTGAGAGCTGGCAAAAGGAATAAATTGTGAGGAGCAAGTGGCATTAATGGCATAGTTTGTGATGGCCTCTTCATGTTTGGCTATGACATTTTAATAGTTTCACTTAAGCTCAGTGGCACACAAGTTTAACACAAGCGTTGCTAGGCTGTGATGGTGAATAATGTAGAGATAGGGCCTGTGTGCAGAACTCACACACCCACAGGGCCTGGGCTCCTCTGAGCCTCATGTGTGCAGTTGTATCACCTGCACACACGATAACTTTATCCACTGTTAGAGGAAATTCACCAAGCACGTTTCTGAGCTAGTGATACAAATTTCGGTATTCGATCCATTGTTGACTTTATATAGGCACTATGATGGTGTTCTAACACATGTACATTTATTCAAAATTATTTGACCAAACATCCCAAAACAACACCGTATTGACAATGAGTTATTCAGGTAAATTATTCTGCTTGAATTAAAGCTGCCAGATAATTATTATTGAACAGTGTGCATCCATCCTACAAGGACATGAAAGGGTCACAGTTGTATAAGACACTCCGAGGTTATAATGTTGCCAAAAGCAACGTTAAGGATCCGAAGAAGCTCCTGTGCATCTAAGTGTAACAAGAGCTGAACGTGTGACAATAAAAGCGCGGACTTGCTCTCTGGGAGATTTCCTCTTGCTGGACTTAACGTAATCTGACAGCGTGTGTGGCCACTGTGCGCAAGTACACATGTGGCAGCGCCTGCACTTCACTTGACAGATTGGAGGCGATTTCAACATTGCAAATTGAAAACAAAAGTCAGAAGGTTTGTTGTTTTTGCATACTGAAGCTGAGCATACATTAAATCACGCATTTTTTTTGTTACGGCTGAAAAGACTTTGCAATAAGCATGTTTGCCTCTGAGCAGCTGCGTCACTAGGGTTGGTGTCACCCATGCGGTAACTCATGGTGTCACCCCTCATGGACCTCCGCCCGTACCAGACCATACAAAATCCTTGGTAATGTTTTTTGTACTGTTACTCGTAAATCGTAATTACCGTATATCACTGAATGTAATGGCAATAGTAGTAACATAAACTAGCAAAATAACAATGACACCTTTAAATTACAATATTTATTTAATTACTACTTAATTCTCCAAAAAGGTATTGATATAGGTTCACAAATACTAATTACCACAATATTGTAGCTAAAACTCCAGAAAATGTGACAAAATCAGCGACAATAAACACACGAGCAGCAACGAAAACAATAGCGCGTGCTTGTAGCACGTGCAGACGAAACCACGTGATTCGAATCGTCATTGTAATTGGGTAATAATGACAGCTCTGACCGGAGCGCATTAGAAGGTTCAAAAGTTAACTAGCACAAAGTTTTAGCCTTGTAGGTATATTGTACACGTGTAGTGGCGGTACGTGCTGGCAGGGGGGGATCGTGTGAGAGCGCGTCGGGTGTGGCTACATCGCGGTCAGCAGGCAGATGTCCACATCGCGGTCCGCATAGGGCCCGCCCCCCTGGAGCGGAGGGCTATATAGGGCGATGTGCAGCAGCACTCGGGGAGTTGGCAACCAGTGAAGACAGAAGACGGAGGAGGAAGAGATAGGGCCCTGAGACCCCTAGCCCCGCTGTCCTTGTAAGGGCCGGACCCTGTGTGGCTCAGAGGCGAGACCGTGGGACTCGCGGCCGGACGTCCTTGTGAGGGCCGGGCTGTGGGACCCAGTGGTCGGGACCCATACCCCAGCTAGGGTGAGTCTGCGAGTTCCCCTGGAAGCTATGGGGCCGGAGAGCCCGTGTGTGTAGCCGGGTTGGAACGCGTAGTGTAGGCTGTAGTTCGGCTACACGTGTTATTGTGGCTGAGTAGATGTTAAATAAAGTGTGCTACCCGTCAAGTGGTCTCCCGCCGTAATTACTATATTACAACTGGCGTCAGAAGTGAAACTGTCTTCAAGAAAGGATACTAGGAAGACTACTCGTACCCATGAGCGAGATCGGGAAGACGACCACGACGTACCGGGACAGCAAGCTTCGGGAGCGGAGGAGGAGGAGATGCCGACGCCGCAGCACCTCGCGGGGACGCCCGACGCTCCGCTTGGGTCCGACACCGGGCTCCAGGATGCGCACTCCCGCCTGGCGGAGTTGCTGCTTGCCGCCGCTTCTATTTGGGCGGAAATCACCGCTTCTGGAGGAGGGGGGACGACGACAAGGCTGGAGGAGGGAGCGCGGGCCGAAGATTCCCGCCAGAATGCGCTCCGCGCCTCGAATTTTGAGATTGGCGCCAATTTTACTGATCACCCGTCGATTGGCGGGAATCGTGGGCACCACGTGGTCGGGACCTCCACTCTTCACAGCCCGCGTCATCAGCGCGCGCCAAAAGTCCCCACGAAACACCCGCCGAGGGAGCCGCCATTCTTCTCAACAACGGCGGCGCGCGGGAAAATCATCTGTCGGAGGACGACCAAGTATTCCAACAAAGATTTCCCGCGCTGACGGCGTTCAAGGCTGAGGGAGGCGATTGGGGAGCCTTCCAGCGAAGATTTCTTGCGCATCAGGAAATGTCGAGGTGGTCCGACGCCACGGCCTTACGTGCGCTGCCGGCGACGCTGGACGACGACGCGCTCTGCGGCCTTCAGGTCCGCCCAGAGATCGGCCCGCTCCACGCTCCAGGCCGCGCTATGCCTCATGGCCAGGGTGTATGGACCGCCCTCGGCCTGCCGTCACCAGTTCTACTGAGCGGCGGAAAGGGGACACGGAAACTCCGCTCGCCTATCGCACGGCGCTGCTCGCCCTCGCGGACGCCTGCCTTTCCCTGCATGGACGAGGAGGGGAAGGACGCCATGGTGACGGAGCAGCTGCTGGCGTTGGCCCAGGACCTGGGGGTCCCCATCAATACGGCGGACGAGGTGGACATTTGTTCTTTGCGGGTTGCTACGAGTATCCATGCACACGAGGTCCTGAAATGGAAGCGGACTGGTCGTCTGTGCATCGGCTGGAGTCGCAACACCTGCCTCGATGGTCGCCGAGCCCCAGGGTGTTCCGTCTCAGGAGGAGTCTTTCACCATTCGCCCCTGCGATCGACCCGCAAGCTGTAGCAACCGAAACCTGCGACGTCTCTCGTCATGTGCTACAACTGCGGGCTTCGGGATCACGTCGCGTCCGGGTGCCGGGCTCCGCATCAGCGCGCCACAGGACCCCGTCCGGACGACGACCAAGGGCCCAAGTCATCCCAGCTACCCCCGGCAAGTCGCGGCACCACACATGCTCGGTCCACATACACTACACACGCGGGTCGCCGCTTCGCGGCGGAGGGAACGCGCATGGGGGCCGGGGATTCGGTTCGGCGAGGGGGGTTCGTACACGGCCTGGGAGCAGTCAAATGGTCCGAGTTGGCCCACAGAATAGTGGCTGCGTCGGCCGGGTCGTCCGTGGTTACGGGATTTATTGACGGGGTTGAGGTCCGGGTACTGGTGGACACGGGTGCGTCGGCCACTATCATTTCGGACCTTATTTATAACATCCTCCCCGTCCAATGTCGACCCCTACTCCCGGTGGACGTACCATGTTACGCGGCGAACGGGGGCTCCTTGGGGATTGTCGGCCAGATTCGGGCGACCATTTGTATCGGAGATATTAAATTGGCGGGTCCTGTTTTGGTCTCATCGTCCCTGGCAGTTCCATGTTTACTGGGTACGGACTTTTTGGCTAAAATGCCCATTAAAATTCTCGTCGATCAGGGCTGTATCGAGCTTCCATCGGGTCGGCGTATTGCATTTTTGGCAAGTCCTACCAAACTACGCATGGTTTGTGCAACGGTCCAGGCGCTGGCAACTCAGACGGTGCACGTGCCTCCGGGATCGCAGATGCTGGTACCCCTTCGGTTACGAAAACCCTTCTGGGTGGATGCGGCGGGACAGGGTGTTCTGTTGGGGCCGTCAAACAAAGCTGTTGGGGGCCTCGATTTGGCGGTAGCTCAGACCATGGTGCGGGTGGACAGGGATCCATTCGTTATGGTTCTGAACACGGGGTCGCGACCAGCCGTTATTACACAGGGCACCGTGCTTGCTCACGCGGCGCCGGTGCCCGTGGATGAGCAGCTCGTTGCACATGTTGATTCTACCCTGGATCCGCAACCTCCATCGGGGGAGGACCAACAGTGGTTGGACTCGTTGTGTGCGGGTTCCAGTAACCTGTCTAGTGTGCAGTTGGGAGCGCTGAGGGCCCTGCTACTCGAATTTTCCGATGTATTTAGCAGACACAAATACGATATTGGCTGCACGGACATTGTTGCGCCACCACATAGCGATGGGTGAAGCGGCCCCAATTCAGCAGAATCCCTTCCGGTTGAGCCCAGCCAAGAAGGAACATGTGCAGTCAGCTGTTAATGACATGCTGGCTGCCGACATCATTTTGCCCTCTTCCAGTCCTTGGGGTGCTCCCATCGTAATTGTTAAGAAGCAGGACGGGTCCTTGCACTTTTGTGTAGATTTCCGCCGCCTTAATAAAATCTCGGTGGCCGACGCGTATCCGCTCCCCAGAATGGATGAATCTCTGGATGCCTTGGCAGGGGCACGGTTTTTTTCGACGCTTGACCTGCTTTCGGGATTTTGGCAATTGCCCCTCGATGAGGAATCAAAACCGAAGACCGCTTTCCGGACACCGGGAGGCCTGTTTCAATTTAATCAATTGCCCATGGGACTTCATTCTGCTCCCGCAACGTTCCAGAGGCTAATAGAATTGGTTTTGTCAGGTCTCCAATGGGATACCTGCTTGATTTACCTCGATGACATCATCGTTTTCAGCCGGACCTTTGAGGAGCACCTCCAACGATTGAGGGGGGTCTTCCTCAGGATGCGTTCCGCTAAGTTAAAGTTTAAACCAGGGAAATGCCACATGCTTCGGGAATCAGTACGGTACTATGGGGCACATTGTGGGCCGTTCAGGGATCTCTACCGACCCTGCTAAGACGCACTGCGTCAGTTCGTGGCCAACGCCGACCTCAGTCACTGAGGTCCGCAGCTTCATCGGGTTCGCCTCCTACTACCGCCGTTTTGTCGAGCATTTTGCCACCATAGCCAGGCCCCTACATGCTTTGATGGTGAAAGGGGTAAGGTTTCACTGGGGGCCGGAGGAGGAGGCCGCGTTCTGCTCCCTTCGGGACTGCCTTGGTGAGTGCTCCTCCCTTGTGTTACCCCGATTTCACGCAACCGTTCCTGCTTGACACGGATGCCAGTAACACGAGTATTGGGGGAGTGCTCTCGCAGGTGATCGGGGGTGTCGAGCGGGTAGTCGCCTACGGTAGCAGGGTTTTGTCACCAGCGGAACAGCGCTACTGTGTGACCCGTCGTGAATTGCTGGCGATTGTTTTTTTTTATTCAGCAATTCAGGCCGTATCTCTACGGCCATCATTTTACTGTTCGAACGGACCACGCGGCGCTTCAGTACGCGATGCGGGTTGCCCAACCCTCCGGTCAATTGTCCCGATGGTTGGAGGTCCTCCAGGACTACCAATTCACGACCATTTATCGTAAGGGATTGCGACACTCAAATGCGGATGCCTTGTCGCGATTGTCGCCTCGCTCAGAATGCGCATGTCTTCTGGGATCGGCGCATTGTAAACCCCCTGTCGCCGTCCCCGCGGGAGTTCTGCTCGCCGCCACCGACGCACCATGGGTCGACGTCCCCGCTGCTCCTGCGTGCGGGGACTCGTTACTCGCGTTGCCTCTTATTGAGTGGGGCCGACTCCAGATGGCCGACAGCTCCCTTACTCACGTTGCGTCGCAAGGCAGAGGGTCCCGAGGGGGAGGAGACGGGGGTCGGCTCCTGGGTGGTCAAACAGGGCCTCCTGATGAAGTGGGACAGTATGTCCCGGCGTCATGCGCTTGTTGTGCCATGTGCTATGCGGGGTAGGGTCGATCTGGCTGCTCACGAACGACTCTTGCATTTGGGATTTCACAAAACGCTCGCCCTACTCCAACGGGACTATTATTGGCCGGGTATGGGGAGCGATGTGGCAAACATCCTCAAGGGTTGTGTGGGGTGCGCTCAAAGGAAACCGCCGCCAGTGGCGGCTAATCCGCCGCTACAGTCAATACAGGTCTCACGCACGAATGAATTGGTCGCGCTCGACATCTTGGGACCCTTTCCCGCGACGCCTAGGGGTAACAAGTACCTGCTGGTTGGCGTGGAATACTTTACCCGATGGCCCATGGCATGGCCGCTCGCCAACCAGTTGGCTGCGGCAATGGCGGACGCCTTTGTCCAGGGCTATGTTTTGGACAAGGGTGCCCCCGAAGGCTTGCTGACTGACCAGGGAAAAAAATTTTCGAGCGTTTTGCTGCGCGAGGTGTGCGACCTGTTGGGTACGAAAAAAGTGCGTACCTCCCCGTACCACCCACAGACTGATGGGATGGTGGAGCGTCTCCACAGAACGATTACTTCTATGTTGTGCCAACAGGTGTGCGACGATCAGGTTGACTGGGACTTACAGATACCTGGGGTCCTCGCAGCGTATAGAATGGCCCCCCATGCGGCGACGGGCTTTTCCCCATTTTGTCTCATGTATGGTCGAGAGGCCGATCCGCCCATGGATGCCCAGCAAGGGATTTCCGAACCACGTGCAAATTATAAATTGACCGATCATATCAAATTTAATATCGCTAAGCTAGCTGAGGCGCGGGAGGCTGCGAGGTTGAATTCAAGGTCTCGCCAGATCGCTAATGAGAAATTGCGTGCACGGAAGGTGCATACGCACGATTGGAAACCAGGTGATAGGGCCTGGTTGCCCTGCCCGCATGCGCCGTTGGCTACGTCCCCGAAACTGCTGAGGCCATGGAGGGGACCTGTGGAAGTCGTGCGTGTTGCGCGACCCCAGTGCATTCAGATTAAGTGGGGAAAACGCCGTTGGTACGTTCACCCCTCCCGTCTGAAACCTTTCGCGGCGCCACATGGCCTTCCTTTATGTCGTGACGACCGAGCATGTGATGTGGCCGTCGACTCGGGGAGGGACATGTCACCGCCTGATCCTCACGTGTCTCCGCCTGATCCGCTCCCAGGTGTCTCGGACCTGACGGCTGCTGACCGTCGGCAACCGGAACCCCAAGGCACTGCGCGGTTCTCCGAAGCCTGCTCCGTGCCTTCCTGGACTGCTGGAGCCGCCTGACGGTCAACCGCGTCCGGTGCCGTACGACGGACCGGCCAGGCGGACTCGTGCTAAGATACAACACTTTTCCTGAAGGGAGTGGAGAGAGGGGGTCCCGCCGGGTCGACTCGTCGCAGCGTTCTCCTTCCGTCCGTTCTAATGTTCCGTTCAAGGGGCGAGCAGTAATGAAGGGACGCTGTCCGGGTCGTTCTTGTATATAGTTTATTGTTGTCACTCGTCGGTATGTACATATAATTGTTGTTGTTACGGTTGCGTGTTCGGATTGTTACGGGATTCGCGGAGTTCTTGTTGTGTTGTGTTATGTTGTTGTGTTGTTGTTATTGTTGGTATTACGGGGCACACACAGGGGGGAGGGAGTTTTTTTTAGCAGCCGAGCCGGCTGCGAGCTATGTGATGGGGGGTGATGCAGTGGCGGTACGTGCTGGCAGGGGGGGGATCGTGTGAGAGCGCGTCGGGTGTGGCTACATCGCGGTCCGCAGGCAGATGTCCACATCGCGGTCCGCATAGGCCCCGCCCCCCTGGAGCGGAGGGCTATATAGGGCGATGTGCAGCAGCACTCGGGGAGTTGGCAACCAGTGAAGACAGAAGACGGAGGAGGAAGAGATAGGGCCCTGAGACCCCTAGCCCCGCTGTCCTTGTAAGGGCCGGGACCCTGTGTGGCTCAGAGGCGAGACCGTGGGACTCGCGGCCGGACGTCCTTGTGAGGGCCAGGCTGTGGGACCCAGTGGTCGGGACCCATACCCCAGCTAGGGTGGGTCTGTGAGTTCCCCTGGAAGCTACGGGGCCGGAGAGCCCATGTGTGTGTAGCCGGGTTGGAACGCGTAGTGTAGGCTGTAGTTCGGCTACACGTGTTATTGTGGCTGAGTAGATGTTAAATAAAGTGTGCTACCCGTCAAGTGGTCTCCCGCCAGTAATTACTATATTACACACGTAAGCTGGGTTTACTGAAAAATGTTTTTGTTGTTATAACTAACTAACTACAGGGATATTTTCGTATAAAAACAATAATACATGTCTGCTGAAACACTGCACAAAAATTGTATAGACAGTCATTTTGGTGTCACCCCCTCGGATGGTGTCACCCGGTGCGGTCCGCACCCCCCCCCCCCGCACCACCCTAGTGACGCCACTGCCTCTGAGATAGCTTGCACCAATCAAGCGGCAAATTATAACTGAGCAATTACTCATGTACATGACATCATTATATTCAATAATAAGGCAATGATGCAGTCCAAATATAATATTTTTAAATTAATCACGAAAAATGTAAATAAAATAAATAATATATGTATGTTCAACTTCTCTCACACCGTACATAACCAATCGTACTAATCGAATTTGCTTGAATCTATTCTACTGTCACCCAGATGTTTAGAATAGAAGGAAACTACTCATTTAGGACCCGACTATACCTTATGCAGTACATGCATGTATCCAAAGGCGTAGCTAGGATATTTTGCGCCCGGGGACGAACTGTAAAATTCGTTTAATCACATACCAAAATGTAATTACATGACATGTAGGCTGTGTGTGGCGGGATATATAAACTTTTAGGTTGAGGTGTAGATTTGTGCAGTAGTTTCAGGCTGCCGCGCCCGCCGCAATAAGTTATAATGTAACGTTTTAAGCCTCATTTTGGCGCCCCTTTACCTTGGCGCCCGGGGACACATGTACCCCCCTACCCCCCCCAGCTACGCCTCTGCATGTACCTCTGAAAACAAATCTCCTCCGCAACCACAAGCCCCACACCAACAATGATGGTGTGAAATAAAAACTAAGTTTAAACTCGCAAAGGTCTGTGTAAATGAGGACTCGATTACGAGCCAGCTACACAATGTGAATAAAGTGCACCCCTGGGTATCTCGATATACCCATACCGGGCCTTCTTGAACCTTCTCAACCGATCCTTTCTCTTCAGCCAATCCAACACTAATTTTCCCAATGGGTCAACATCGACCCTCACTTTGAATTTCCCGGGCATTGAGCCTTTAAGCCTTTCCACGAATCAGCACCTCCCGTTCACGGCGCACTAATTTAGTGCGCGCTAGCGGGCAGTGAATCGTGTGAGTCGAAGCACGTGTTTGAACGTTAGTCATTTCAGCTTTACAGCGAACCAATGGGACGCACGCATACCCATTTGAATGGCAGGGCTGTCAGTGCTTGCTGTACACGACGGCGGATTTACATTTAATAAATTTGTGCTTCTTATATTTGTATATTGTACAAAACAACATTGCAGGAAAGTACATGCATGTGGAGTGTCCGTAGGTCTCTTCTCCCTCTCTCTCTTCCTTGTTGAGGCGTGTGTGTGCCGGTGGTGTGCAGCGCACACACCCAGTCAGAGACGAGGTATAACGTTCATGCCCCTAACTCTGACGCCCTCTCTCTCACGATCACGCTGTCGTACGACACGGCCCAAACACGACCCTGTCGGCGATGACAAAGGTGGCGATGACGACAAAGGTGGCGATGACGACAGGGGACGACGAGACGAGTCTACTCCCAGAAACGGCAGCCAGGAGCTCATATTCCCCTCGGCGCCGCTTGGCTCCAGCCCTAGCCGCACCTCCCGTCTCGACCACACCAGAAGGTTCCAGGGGCCTCCCTATGAGGTCTACCAGTGACCCTTGCCCCAGTTCTTCCGCCCTGCTGGCACACCCGTGTATATGCTCAATGGCGTGTGTGCTAAGTGTCCACTTGCAGTTGCAGCTGCTGTACAGCAGTCAGCGCTGTGTTACTACACATGTACCATGTGGCTCAGCTGCCATACATAGCAGGCGTTACCAAAAAGATGTCCAAAATTCTAAACAAACACAAGATCCAGGTCTGTTTCAGTACAGTACACAAAATCCGTGATCTGATCCCATCCATATAGAATGTCATTCCTGACTTACAGTACCCCGGTGTCTACAAACTGAGTTACATTTGTGGTGACTGTTATATCGGGGAAACGAAACGACATGTATCTGATCGCATTCGCGAGCACAAGTCAGATTTAAAACACGGTAGGACAAATTCTTCTGCCGTAGCTGATCATTGTTTCAACACAGCGGGTTCTCATATTGTTTTCTCCGATACCAAAGTACTCTGCAAGCCGTCTGAATACTACCAAAGATTTGTCCATGAAGCCAGCCAGATATACAAACATGGACACAACTTGAATCGAGAGGATGGTTTAAAATTAAGCAATCATTGGAAGAATGTCATCAACCAAGTCAAACTTTAGCTGCCTTATAATTTAACATTCTAGATTTGAAGCTTTCGTGACTGCAAGGATTCATACTCTTAGTTCTTTCGGTAAAGTCACGTAGGTAAAAAATGAAATTAATAAAAATAAAACAATAAAAATCACGACGTTTCGGAGGCAACACAAGTCTCCATCCTCAGGTGGGACCGTGGGTACAAACTTAGTAATCATTGGAAAGATATTATCAACCATGCAAAAAAGACTTAATTACACATTTTGGACCATATTATCTGACAGGCACTATTTTACTTTACTTTACCGAGTGTTAACATCCCCAAGTGTTTAACAGTACTCTCTTCATTGTTCAGCCAGCACTGGTATAAACATGGGCATTTCCGTTCTTTTCTATCATGTGTATCAACAGGTGCTTGTACATACACATGTCCACGTACACTTGCACCCCACACTCTCTTTCGGCCCCCCCTCCCCCTCTCCTTCCAATACGTTGGCGTGTGGAACAATAGTTGCTTGCGCACAACCACGTCCACGTCGCCGACTCTCGCGTACCACTTCGTGCATTCTTTTGGCCCCGCCCCCTTCCCCCTCCCGATACGTTCTACGTAGCACTTCGTGCCTTCTTTTAGCCCCGCCCCCCTCCCTTCCGATACGTTCCATTCATTGGCTACCACATTCTGATGAGCTCCCCCCCCCCTCTCCTCCCCCCTCAACTTGCTTTTAAGGGCTTACATCTTGAATCCTTGCCTCACTTGATGCAGCAAATCTGGCTGTGACGGTCCCACCTGATGACGGAGACTTGTGTTGCCTCCGAAACGTCGTAATTTTTATTGTTTTATTTGTATTAATTTCATTTTTTACCTACGTGACTTTACCGAAAGAACTAAGAGTTATAATTTTACAGCCATATATATATTTCCAATCTTTTACTTCCAGCCTGATACACCACCATCACTAGGAAATGTTTATGTACAACAGTGTTTCAATAGCGCAAAAAATTGTCCCCCCCATCCCACTCTCCCCCCCCCCCCTCCCCCGTTCCCCCCCCCCTCCACATTCGTCGTACATGCACCGTACTCACACCAGAGGTCGCAATCGGGTACCCGATACCCAGCTACCCGATACCCAGCTACCCGTACCCAGCCGGGTACGGGTACCCGTTTGCGACCCTGGTGCGGCTGGGTACGGGTACGGGTAGGCCGTGAGTCACTGGTGAGTAACCGTTTGTCACTCATTTCCCAACGTCTTGTCTCTTCTCACAATTCAAGTTCCTAGAATCAACCCACTCGCACCTGCCACATGGCTTCATCTCAGAGGTCGCAATCGGGTACCCGATACCCGTACCCTACCCGATACCCGGCTACCTGTACCTGGCCGGGTATCAAGTACGGGTACCCGTACCCTACCCGGCCGGGTACGGGTACCCGTTTGCGACCCTGGTGCGGCCGAGTACTGGTACGGGTAAGGAATCAAAACCCGTTTGCGACCTCTGACTCACACTCACCCTCCCCTCTCCTGGAATCGAAAAGAAAGAAAAAGATGGTTATCTATCGGCTTAACTCTGCCCTATAATTTTACAGCCATATCCATATTTCCACTCCCAGCCTGATACACCACCATCATTAATAATTTTTGATGTACAACAGTGTTTCAATAGCGCAAACAATTGTCCCCCCCATACCACTCTCCCCTGCCTCCCGTCCCCCCACCACTTTCGTCGTACAGTCACAGTACCCACACTCATCCTCCCCTCCCCTGGCATCACAAAGAAGCAATATGGTTATCTATCGGCTTAACTCATGCTAATCCCCTGCCCAACCACTCGCGACGCCACACGGCCTGCCGCATGCCCCCCCCCCGACCCCTTGGCTCCTCCCCCCCCCCCCTAGTACCCTATATAAACAGGCGTCTCTAAATAGCTCTCTTCATACGCTACAGTAATTTTTTCTGGAGTGGTCACACCTGATGACGGATGCTTGTGTTGCTTCCAAAACGTCGTGATTTAATTTAGTTGTTTATTCTTTTTTCACCTACGTGACTTTATCGAAAAAAAAAACAAAGAGTAGCGGCTTGGTGGTTTACTCATATCCATCAATTCCTCTCGGGTTGATCAAATGACTACCACTTTGTGAAGTCAACAGTGATTATCATATGGAATCATCCACCACTTGCTCATGGCTGTAAACAGTAACAATATCACCTTAATGTTCGTTCGCGCAGGATTCGCACAAATTGCTGGATTAGTCGCAAGATGCGTTCAAATTAATAATTAAGTACTGCAGGCCATGTCCACTCAGTCGGCAACAATGGCTTGCAAACCTTTTCACCGCCATACACATGACAGCCAAATTCTGAAGGAATAGAAGCAACCCAAAATCAGGGATGTGGTGAGGGACACGGGGAGTTGTGGGACGTTGGGGAGGTGAGGGATGCCAAAATCTGAATATTTATTTATACTGGAGGAATCCGATGAGCTATAAAGCTCTTTACACAGATGTTCAGAGGTGAGGGATGTGGGGAGATGAGGAATAAGGGGGGGGGGATGAAGGATGTTGGGAGGCCGTCGAGTAGAGAGTGGCAGTAATCGAGGCAAGATGTGATGCAAGGCCGTAATTATAATATATTGGAGGGGACACATCCCCCCCAATATTCAAATATGCTCAAAATGTCCCCCCCAATATATTGCTATAAAATAGATTTATGTTTATATGATTGTGGTTATGGTTGTACTTTATTAGTCCCTAATCTCTGTCATTACATATGTAGTGGTGATACGCGCTGGCAGGAGGGATCGTGAGGCAGCGCGTGGTGATTGGTTACATCGAGTGGGTGCTCACATCGCGGTCCGCATAGGCTCCGCCCCCTCAGGAGCGGAGGGCTATGTAAGGCGATGCGCGCGGGCACTCAGGGAGTTGGTAACCGGTGAAGACAGAAGACGGAGGAAGAGATAGACCCTGGGACCCCTAGCCCCGCTACCCTTGTAAGGGCCGGGGTTCTGAGAGGCTCAGAAGCGGCCTTGGGATTCACGGTTCGACGCCCTTGTAAGGGCTCGGGCTGTGTAGCCCAGTGGTCGAGACCCGTAGTCTGACAAGAGGGGTCTGATAGCTCCCCGTAGGGAGAGCATAGCCGGAGAGCCTGAGTCAAGGCAGAGATAGGCACGCGTACCCTACGGGAGAGACTGAGTACGGCCCGAGCCGAGTGCGCGTAGGGGTCTGATAGCTCCCCGTGGGGATAGCGTAGCCGGAGAGCCTGAGTCGAGGCAGAGATAGGTGCGCATACCCCACGGGGAAGACGGAGTACGTGGCCGAGTCAGGCACGTGTGACATAGGTGTTATCTCGGTTGGGACTGTTACGTGTGCAACCGTTGTGAATAAAGAGTGCTGCCCCGTCAACTCGTCTCCCGCCATTATTGAAGATATTACACATACAATGAAATAAGAAACGGTAAAGAAAAAACAGAGCATTGGAATACAATACACTATTAGACATTATTGTAAAAAATAAAGAAAAAGTCCATCCTATGTGTTAGTGATTTTTTTTTATATTTTAGGCAGGAAATGGCAGGAAATGAGTTTTTAAAAAAATTCTGGGGGGGCCCCCCAGACCCCCTGGAAGATTTGGTCTCCCCCAATGTTGACTCCATGGCTACGGCTTTGATGTGATGAATGAATAAATTAGGACATGAAGGTCTCAGCAGCAGCTGGAGTATGGAGCTGATGGATGACGTTGCCAGATGGAGGTATAAAGTCTGCAGATTTGAGACAGATAACAACTCCAAAGTTGTGCACACTCTTGGCCAGTGTGATGCCAGCGTTTAAGAAGGGCATGCTCACACAAGATACTTTATTGAGATGCTGCAATTAGGAGTAACTTGTGTTGGACATTCTTAGCTGAAGGGCAAGTGGGGCGAGTGGACAGTGAGGTTAGGTTCATGGAATCAAAATAAAATATTTAATTTGCTATATATCAAAGTAAAAGTTAAGACTGATAAATATTGCTGGATAACTGCAATTCCTATATTGCTAGTCAAAGGGCAGACTGCAAATGACTATGAACAATTTTCACAATAATAGTTAACAGCTTTTTATAAATCGATTGGAATATGAAGGTAGATCGTGGGGTTTGTTTAACCGTACTTCACCACATTCGTCAATGTGGGTTGAACTGATTCATGTCACTCGTCACTTACTGGCATTAGCTATGACCGGGTTTGTAGCGCCATGCTGCTCTGCTTTTTGGTCTACATCACTGACATCTTCATGTGAATTAGAGGCACCAAATATACACATGGCCACTTTGGGCCATTTTGAAATAATGCCACGAGTAGTGTCAACAATGCAAAATGATTCAACCATTATATGGACACACCCATAACATGAATTGCAGAATACGAAATATTTCAAATTTTATTCGTAATCTGTCATCAATCTGCAAATAAATATCGGGATAACGACCCAAATAGCCACATGAATCAGGCCCGTTGTCTCATTAGGCTTTCAACTGGCTTAAACAACAGAGTGATTAATGCATATACCCCATAGCATATCTTATAATTGGATTATGGCAGCTATGGTTACATTTATAAATAGTTTCGTGCTTGACAGAGCTATCTGAAGCTAATCTTCTGCCGGCTCCCAGCTGTCTGCCCTCCAGCGCTTCTTGATCTGATGCCGCGTCTCCACGGCTATTGGTACGTGTGCCGCCTCAGTGCTGGCACCAGAGAGCTGCGTATGAATGACAGCAGCCCAGCCTGAACGACTCAAATACCAGACTCAGGCTCTTGGGCTCACTTCTTGACCCGTGCGGTAAATTTTAAACTCAACCAATGACAGAAGCACTCGTGACACTGTCATTGATGTCACGTGTAACTATATTCTGAATCATATGGCAGGAGGAAAGTAACAGTTTCTAAACGCGTTGTAATTGAATATAAAAAAATGTCAACCAATCCAAGGAAGTAGTAGACGCTGTACGGAATGCAGTGACACCGCCAGGATGTGTATGGATGACGCATGGATCAGTGATGTGTTTGATGTGTTTGATGGGTTGAACTTCACCACAGTTGCATTTCGACAATTATTTAATCTTTCACATTTATCCAATGTTGCGTTCGAGCGCGGTTTAACGTGGGCCATAGTTGTCATGAGAGATAAGCCCGGTACTTCCAGAGTCGGGTTCTCAAGTAGGTAAATAACGCGATCTAAACCCAAAAACGTGATTATGAATAACATTGGTCGCGAAAGCCTACGTGTTAAACTGACGTCCATAGCCGCCCACGATCAGATCAGCGAGTGCCAGTGTTTTAATTTTCGGCTGTTAGAGCAGAGGTACACATCTAGAAATGTTTCCTGGGTTTCAGCCTCAGACATGGGGGTTGTTCGTTTAGGTCTTATAGTGGCAGGGGGATGTTTTCCATAATCTTGTGATACTCCTTGGTCATCGCAACATAACCTCAGATATTGGCTGGGGCGAGGTTCGCCAGCACAGGAAGCCACAGGAATGGAGTGGACTTCAGAATGTTGCTGAAGAGAGGAAGTGTGGTGTTTGTGTGAGAACTGCGCTCCCCACTTGAGCACGGTACTCTGTGATGGTGGACCAAGGCTTGCGTCGATATCATTTACGTGCTGGCGTCGCTTTCCCACATTGTTCCTGTAAGTTTTGTAATCATGGTCACTCGTGTTTTACTTTGTTTCGGTTTGTTCAAGGTGGTGGCGATTGGCGAGCGTCCTGGTCCTAGGGTAACTGATTGTGCATTTGTAGTGTTCCACAGAGGGTTTTCGTAGCTCGGTTGTTGTTGGCTGTGGAATATGGAGACGATGCTCTTGGAGGTGTTTGTCTTAAGCCATCAATTCCTAAAATATGCTTCTTGGATCATTATATCTTTTTCAAGATTTTTCCCGTGTGCTCTATTGTCTGTGCTTGTCTTGCCAACATGATGTAATCCGCGTATGTGAACTTGCAGGAGGATGTCGCCAGAATGTCACTGGTGGAGTTTGAACAGCACTGTAACAAGAACATATCCCTGAGGGAGTCGATTGTTCAATATTCGTGAGCTGCTGGCAGCTTCACCAAGGTGGCAAGGCATAGCTGTCGCAAGATTCAGTAGAAGACCCTTGCGCCATACATTGTCGTCGATGAACAGCGTTGCTGTTTTGAGCTGATGTTCAAAGCTAGTCTCAATTTGACTTGTATAAGCAAGCACTTAATCGCTACAATTTCGGCCAGTTCTATATCCAGCTTGTTTCTTGTGGACTATATCCTCAAGCATAGGCTTCAGCTTTTGGAGTCGGGTTCGCTCGGTTAGCTTGTAACAGATGTTGAGGGAAATCGGGCTTTTCGGGTCCAATGCGTCAATTCCAAATATAATAATGGATATGATCTTAGCTGCCTTCCACTCCTTTGGTACTATACCTGAGGAGAAAATGTCCACAAGGAAAGTGGCCATTTTATCGCTCATGGTCCCAAGTTCTGGGTGAATTCCAGATTCATCCCATGGAGGCCTGCGGCTTTCCTGGAATTTCATTTGAACTATACCAGCATCTACGTTCCCCATTGAGAAATGACTGGATAATTCAGAGGTTTTTGGCATTTGTCGAAAGTGCCGGTAAATTTTTTGTAACCTCATGATTTGTCGAATTACTGATTATGTCTGTAAATGTCATCAGGGTTGTAACTGCTGCTCCCAGCCTCCCAGCAGCCTTAGGCTCGTTTTTACAAAGGCAAGAACCTCTACCGTTTTGTACCACCTTTGTTTTATTGCCGAATGCAGTGCTTCCAGCAAAGCTTTTGTGGTGTCCTGCTTCTGAGTGGCATTGAATTGTTGGAAAAGTTGCTCGCTTTATGGAGATAAAGAGGGAGTGGATGCTTTTCTCAAGCCTCTTGCGATGTTGGCCTCATCAGTGCCTTGGCAGGACCAACGAAGCGATGGTAGTAGGAGGCCGTGATGGCGGGGAGGAGGCCGTGATGGCTGCGAGGAGGCTGTGATGGCATGGAGGAGGCCGTGATGGCGGGGAGGATGCCGTGATACACTCACTCACAAATTTTAATCACAATTCCTATGATTACTGTTGTTACATTGTTTTTATAGCTTTATTTTGGTGATTTCGAAAACATATGGTTAAGCCATGTTTCTTGCGGAAGTGCAGAGTTGGCCTGATAACTTTAATCTAAATTGTCTTATGGTTTTTATTGTTTGACTTGCATCACACTGGGATTTTTGCACAGTATTGTAATACAGTGGTTTTTTTCTCGAAGATTTGTAGGTTTATCCAGGATGTTTCTATTGAGCGTCGTCGCTTTAAGATGTTCTCTGTTCATATTTTGTTTGTTGCGGTTGCACCCGAAGGCGCTCACTCTCAATGTTGGCATACTCATCGACAACATACTGGTGAAAGAGGTTGGCGCACAATAATATGTCGTTTCCTCCTCTGTCCATGATCACAAAGGAATATAATTTTATTTAGAGGAGACAGTTTTGTGAGGATGTCTTTTTCCTGCAGCTTTGTAATTGGAGGAATCTTGACGTGCTACCCATTTTGGCCTTGCGATAGGAAAATGTGTTTTTGTAGGGCATCGTATGCTCTGTTATTGTCGGGAAATCGTGCGATGGTGTTTTCTTGGTATGGAAGAACAATGTTCCTCACCCACCGTAAGAAAGCAAGGTGAACAATATTTGGGGCATTGAACCTCCCTGCGTGCTTCCTGCTTTGGTGAAAAGTAAAGGTGCGGTACTGGAAAATAAAAATGGGTGATCTTCCCACCAATGTAACAAAACGATATACGAAATGCAATGGGCTGTAGCTAAGAAAGTCCTACGTATATAGCAGTCTAACATATTAATCAGCATCGCAGTACTACGTATCAGTAAATAGCGTGACGTGAGCAATCGAAAGAATAGAAATGCTTTGAAGAAATAAGCTTAAATAAGTATACATTAAAGAGCAGCAGTACACACAGGTAAGTTGAGAAGCAGGCTACAGTCTAGATTATAGACTGCCAGTACGCCGACTAAATGACATAAGCATTGCTACAGTCGACATAAAAAGCTATCAATACGGGCAGCAGCTGAAAAAGCAGAAAACAATGGATATGAAAGGCTGGCAGTACACTGAATGAGGTAAAGAAGCAGGCAACAGATTATAGACTGGCATACACTGATAATGGGCAAAAGCGAAATTATCAGTATAGATAATAGAGTGCCAGGGCACTGGCCACATGACAGACTGGCAGTAGACCATCTGTCAACTTATTAGCTTCATAATAGTAAACAATGCACCTCAGTTTTTATCTGCACACAAACATTATTGTAATATCGGACAACTAATTAGTTTGAATAATATTAAACAATGAACCAGACTTCTTACGTGCACACAAACATAATTATTGTAATATCTGGCAACTTATAAGTTTCATTATAGTAAACAATGAACGTGAGTTTTTATCTGCACACAAACATTATTATAGTAATATCTGGCAACCTATTTCTATCATAATAGTAAACAATGAACCAGAGTTCTGATGTGCGCACAAATATTATTATAGTAATATCTGGAAACGTATTTGTTTCATAATAGTAAGCAATGAACCTGAGTTCTTAGCGTAAGAAGCAAGGAAATTTGTACTTACCATAGCCGTGGTGAGGCCTTGTCCCGTGCGGAGCCCCCGTTCTGGCCTACATTGCCGAGGCGGCAGGAGGTGGCACGTTGCCAGGCTGGGGGCTGGGCCGCAACCCCCGCACCCCCCCCCCCCACCATCCCCCCGCCCGTGCAATAATAATGCTATCTAAGCACTATAATATTATTATCTACGGACTCTGTAGTATTAACTGTACTCAACGTGTTGGGGGGGGGCGGGGCGAAGAGGACATGCCACTGTGAAGAAATAGCCGCAGCGTTGTGTGTTTATTTATTGCATGCGAAACGCGTAAAAGAAAATGTCCCCCGCGAGCTCGACCGAACGCGCATCACTTGGCAGGGTCCGCCCCCCCACCCAATTGGCGTGAGTTGGTACGGCCGGTGTCGCGCAATAAATAAATATATCGTAATCCCACTAAATAGCTAATTCAACTAATTTAAAGGTGACGGACGTGAAAAAGGAATAGCATATTCCCACCGCGGAGCTTCAGGCGTGCTGCCTGGCAATTTTTTTCCACGTCTACCCCACCATAGGAAAGCCAAATCCCTCGTAAGCGCGCAGAGACTTTTATATATAAGACTAGCAGAAGTACCCGGCGTTGCCCGGGTGAAAAATATATTTCTTAATAACCTTACATATATACACAGATACTAAGGTATTGTCAAAGCCCGGTGGGCTTTGACAATACCTTTCACCACTCACCACTCATCGTCACCACTCCCACTCACTACTCACCCTCACCATTCACCATCACAACTCACCACTCACCAATCTCCCTCACCAATCTCCCTCACCCTCACCACTCACCCTCACCACTCACCACACACCCTCACCACTCACTCTCACCACTAACCCTCACCACTCACTCTCACCATTCACCCTGACGATTCAGCCTCACCACTCACCACTCACTCTCACCATTCACCCTGACCATTCAGCCTCACGACTCACCCTCACCACTCACCCTCTGCCTCACCACTCACGCTTACCACTCACCCTCACCACTCACCCTCACCACTCACGCTCACCACTCACTCTCTCCCTCTCCACTCACCCTCACCCTCACCACTCACCCTCACTACTCACTAATCACCCTCACCACTCACCCTCACTACTCACTAATCACCTTCACTACTCACCACTCATCCTCACTACTTACTACTCACCTTCACCACTCACCTTCACCACTGACCCTCACCACTCACCCTAACCACTCATCCCCACCACTCACCCCTAACCACTCACCCTCACTACTCACCATCACCACTTACCCTCACCACTCACCATTCACCACTCACCCTCACCACTCACCCTCACCACTCATCCTCACCACTCACCATCACCATAAACCCTAACCACTCACCCTCACCACTAACCCTCACCACTCACCCTCACCACTAACCCTCACCCTCACCACTCACCCTTACTACTCCCCACTCAACGTCACCACTCTTCGTCACCACTCACCCTCACCACTCACCCCTCACCATCACCACTCACCCTCACCACTCACCGTCACTACTCACCATCACCACTCACCCTCACCACTCACCCTCACCGCTCACGCTCACCACTCACCCTCACCACTCACCCTCACCACTCACCCTCACCACCACCAATCACCCCTCACCACTCACCCTCACCACTCACAATGACCACTAACCCTGACCCCTCACCACTGACCACTCAACCTCCCCACTCACCCTTCCTACTCACCACTCAACCTCACCACTAACCCTCACCCCTGACCACTCACCCTCCCCAATCACCACTCACCCTTCCTACTCACCACTCAACCTCACCACTCACCCTCACCACCCACCACTCACCCTTCCTACTCACCACTCAACCTCACCACTGACCACTCACCCTTACCCTCACCACTCACCCTCAACATCAACACTCACCCAAACCACTCACCATCATCACAAATCCTAACCACTCACCCTCACCACTCACCCTCACCACTCACCCTCACCACTCACCCTCACCACTCACCCTCACCACTCACTCTCACCACACCCTCAGCACTCACCCTCCCCACTCACCCTCACCACACACCCTCACCACTTAACCTCACCACTCAACCTCACCACTCACCCTCACCATTCACCCTCAACACTCACCCTAACCCCTCTCCCTCACCACTCTCCCTCACCACTCACGGTCACCACTCACCACTCACCCCTCACTATCACCACTCACCCTCACTACTAACCCTGACCCCTCACCACTGACCACTCACCACTCACCCTCACCACTCACCCTTACTACTCACCACTCAACCTCACCACTCTTCGTCATCACTCACCCTCACCACTCACCCCTCACCCTCACCACTCACCCTCAGCACTCACGCTCACCACTCACCCCTAACCGCTCACCTATCACCACTCACAACTGCCACTCACCCTCACCACTGACCCTCACCACTCACCCTCACAACAACCACTCACCCTCACCGCTCACCACTCACACTCACCCTCACTACTCACCACTCATCCTCACCAATCACACCCTCACCAATCACCACTCACCCTCACGGCTCACCCTCACCACTCACCACTCACGCTCACCCTCACCCCTCACTAATCACCACTCACAACTGCCACTCACCCTCACCACTCACCCTCACCACTCACCCTCACTACTCACCACTCATCCTCACCAATCACACCCTCAACAATCACCACTGACCCTCACCACTTACCACTCACCCTCCCACTCACTACTCACCCTCACCACTCACCCTCACCATTCACCCTCACCACTCACCCTCACCACTCTCCCTCACCACTCTCCCTCACCACTCACCCTCACCACTCACCAGTCACGCTCACCACTGATGCTCACCACTCACCCTCACTACTCACCCTGCCCACTCACCCTCACTCACCTAATCGCTCACCACTCACCCTCACCCTGACCACTCACCACTCATCCTCACCAATCACACCCTCACCAATCACCAATCAGCACTCACCCTCACCTTCACCACTCACCCTAACCACTCACCCTCACCACCACCACTCACCCTATTCCCGTTTTAAAAAAAAACTTGCTTAACATTTCACTAATTTAGATTTTGACATTACACATACAAAACGTCAGCTTGTACTACTGTCATGATAGCAGGTACCACCACCACAGTGATGGTGAGTGGTGAGGGTGAGCGGTGAGGGTGAGTGGTGAGGGAGAGCGGTGAGTGGTGAGGGTGTATGGTGAGTGGTGAGGGTGAGTGGTCAGGGTGAGTGGTGAATGGTGAGGGTGAGTGCTGAGGGTGAGTTGTGAGAGTGGTGAGTGGTGAGGGTGAGTGGTGAAGGTGAGTGCTGAGGGTGAGTGGAGAAGGTGAGTGGTTAAGGTGAGGGTGAGTGGTGAGGGAGAGTGGTGGTGGTAAGGGTGAGGATGGTTGGTGATTGTCAGTGGTGAGCGTGAGTGGTAAGGGAAAGGGGTGAATGGTGAGGGTGAGTGGTGAGGGAGAGTGGTGAGGGTGAGTAGTGGTGGTGAGGGTGAGTAGTGAGTGATGAGGGTGATTAGTGAGTGGTGAGGGTGAGCGTGAGTGGTGAGGAGTGAGGAAGAGTGGTGAGGGTGAGTGGTGAGGGTGAGTGAGAGGTGAGGGTGAGTGGTGGTGAGTGGTGGTGGTGAGGGTGAGTGGTGAGGATGAGTGGTGGTGGTGAGGGCGATGATGATTGGTGAGGGTGAGCGTGAGTGTTGAGGGAGAAGGGTGAGTGGTGAGTGATGGTGAGTGTGAGTGGTGATAGTAAGTGGTGAATGGTGAGGGTGAGTGAGGGAGAGTGGTGAGGGTGTATATATTTTTGCCTATGATGACAGCAGTACATGCTGACGTTTTGTATGTTAAATGTGTAAAGTAGGAGCCGACACCAGATTGCAGGGGTCTCGTCCTTTATTCCTTTCCTTCCATCCACACCTGTCCCCCAGCCGTCCCAATCTCGTTCCCGCCAAAGGCCCCTTCTTCCCGCCCGTTCTCTCCTTATATCTCTTCGATCACCCCTCCCACTAACCCATCTATTGGTGGGAATCCTTCCCCTGACACCCCTACATCACCCCCCCCCCCCCGGAGAAAAAATAACCGTCCTCGGTTCTGCCTCCCCCATGGACCATTTAAATCTCCCCATGCCTCCCCCCACTGACAGTGACGACAGCCCTTACCCCCCCCCACAACCATACAATGCAACATAACACAACGAAATCAATTGCGCGGCCTGCCCAGGTCTCCAGCCAGCATCCCGTAACAGCCCGGACATCCACAGGCAGCAGATGACCGTGGCGGCCCCCTCCTTCGAAGGCCCTCTCGTCGCGGTCCCTGGTTCGGTGGTGCCGGTGTCGCCTTGCCCGGCGCCGCTGTCTCTCCGGCCCCCGCTCGTGCCGCCGCTCCGTCAGGCCTCACATGGGGTGCTGTAGGTGACAAGGGAACACAGGGCACCGAACCCCCTGCCGGTCGGCGCGTGGTGGTCGGCGACCTTGGCCTGGGTAGGGATGATGATGATGTTGGCAGTGATGTTGGTGGTGATGTTGGTGAAGATGACGGTGGAGAGATGTATGGCTTAAGGCGGGTGGGGTGTACAAACCATCGTCGCTTACCCAGTTGGACCTGGACGCACTGCGGTCGGAGTGCTTTAATGACCTCGACCGGCCCTTTCCAGGGTCGGTGCAGCTTTGGTGAGAGGCCAACCGGCACCTGAGGACAGTGTAGCCATGCCTGGTCCCCGACTTTGAAGGGCTTGGCTGTCACTGTCCTCTCCCGTATCCGTACATTACTCTCTTGGCTCGTGGCCGATGCGGCCTCGGCTGCTTGGCGGGCCTCTCTCAAATATATGAGGGAGGTCTTTAGTGCCTTCGGCCATGCGTCGGCTCTTGCGGGAATGTCCGTCAACTGCACCTCAATAGGCGGAACGGGATCCCGTCCGTACATCAGGAAAAACGGCGAGAACCCCGTCGCCGCGTGTGGGGCCACCCTGTACGCTGCTAAGACAGATGGAATGTGGAGGTCCCAGTCGGAATGGTTTTCGTCCACCACTTGGGACAGCATGGCCGCTATGGTGCGGTTAAGCCGCTCTACCATCCCATCGGTCTGGGGATGATACGGAGATGTTCGGACCTTTTTAGTGCCCAGGATAGAGCAGACGTCCTTCAATAGCTGTGAGGAGAAATTCCTGCCCTGATCCGTGAGCAACCGCTCCGGTGCCCCCTTATCAAGGACATAGCCTCCCACGAAGGCATCGGCGATGGTCTGTGCCGTTTGGTCCGGGAGGGCCCACGCCATCGGCCACCTCGTGCAGTACTCGACTCCGACCAACAGGTATTTATTTCCCCGTGGCGTGACCGGCAGTGGTCCCAGGATGTCCAACGCAACCAATTCGTTGACCCTGGTCACCGTGATGGGCTGTAGGGGCGCCCGGCTTACCCGGGGTGGCGGCTTTCGCCGCGCACATTCGACGCAGGTAGCGACCCATCGATGCACGTCAGCGGTCATACCTGGCCAAAAGTACCGACTCTGTAATGTGTACAGTGTCTTCCGCCCCGCCAGGTGCAGCAGCTGGCGGCCGTGTACGTCCATAACCAATTGTTGACGCAGCGACTCCGGAACTACCAGGCATCGTCGGCGCCCTGTCGGGTCCCATCGCATGAGGAGGTCCTCCCATACGATGTACTCCTCCCCCCCTGCCTCTGCTGAGGCGCTTAGCGTTCGCAGTGGGGCTTCCTCCAGCTGTAGCCGTCGCCAATCGTCCAAGGTCAGCCCCAGGTCGTGGTCGGTCAGCTGGACCTCACCCTGTGCGTCCTCCGCCGTGCGTACGGGAGCGATGACTGTCCCCTCCGGCCTCGCCTCCTTGCAGCGTGCCCCGCCTGTGGTGCATGCACAAGGGCCCTGGGGCGCCAGTCGGGACAATGCGTCTGCGTTGGCATGTCTGGTCCCTTTGCGATGCACTACTTGGTACCTGTACTCCTGCAGGCGCTCTATCCATCTGGCCAGCTGGCCCGAAGGCTGGTCGATGCGGAGCGAATACTGCAAGGCCGCGTGGTCAGTGCGGACCGTAAATTTGCGACCATACAGGTAGGGTCGAAATTGCTGCACGAAGTGAACGACTGCCAGGAGTTCCCTACGTGTGACGCAGTAGCGCTGCTCCGCTGATGAAAGCACGCGACTACCATAGGCGATAACCACCTCGCGACCCTGCTGGACTTGCGACAAAACACTGCCGATGCCCACATCGCTGGCGTCCGTGTCCAGGATAAAGGGGAGGCCAAAATCCGGAAAAGCCAATGGTGGTGCATCTGTCAGACGTGAGCGCAGCTGCTGGAATGCCTCTTCCTCCAGAGGGCCCCAATAAAACCTCTGGTTCTTCGCCGTCAACACGTGCAAGGGCTTGGCAATGGTTGCGAAGTTGGGTACGAACCGGCGGTAATAAGAAACGAAACCCACAAACCGGCGTACCTCTGGAACCGTTGTGGGAACAGCCCAGGCCCTCACGCAGGCCGTCTTTTCCGGGTCTGTAGCCACTCCAGACTCACTGACGACGTGGCCCAAGTAGCGTACCGACGACTGCATAAGGTGGCACTTCGACGGCTTGAGCTTCAAGTTCGCGTTCCGGAACCGCAGGAATACCTGACGTAATCGGTCAATGTGTTCCTCGAATGATCGGCTGAAGACAATGACGTCATCCAGGTAGATGAGGCACGTTTCCCATTGGAGGCCTGCTAAGGCCAACTCCATTATGCGTTGGAACGTCGCCGGCGCAGTCTGGAGGCCCATAGGCAGGCAGTTGAACTCGAACAGGCCCTGTGGTGTCCGGAACGCTGTTTTAGGCCGGGAGTCCGCGTCTAGTGGGACCTGCCAGAACCCGGACAATAAATCCAGCGTACTGAAAAATTTTGCTCCCGCCAGTGCATCCAATGAGTCGTCAATACGTGGTAGGGGATATGCGTCGGCCAGCGTGATGGCATTGAGGCGTCGGAAGTCCGCACAGAATCTCAGTGACCCGTCTGACTTCTTGATTAGGACCACCGGTGCCCCCCAGGGACTCGAGGATGGAGAAATTATGTCGGCCCGCAGCATTTCCTGCACCGCTTGTTGAATGTGCCCTTTTTCCATTGGGCTCATTCTATATGTGTTTTGGCGCAGGGGTGCGGCATCTCCCGTGTTAATGTGGTGCTGCGACAGATTTGTGCGCCCTAGGTCGAACGGTCCCCGGCTGAACACGTCCGAGAACTCATGCAATAATGAGTGCAACTGCTGTTTCTGGTCGGGCGGCAATCCCGGCTCAGGCCCCGCCAGCTGGTCCATCCACGATTCGGCCCCTCTGTCCTCGGACTGGCTGATACTGCCTACAAGCTCGGGCTTTGTCCCTGGGGCTCCTAGTGACAAGGGACTAACGTGGGCCAGAACTGTTCCCTCCTGCACCGTCGCTGTTCTATCGGAGGTGTTCAGCACCTGAATGAACAGATGCTGGTTCCTCTGTACAATAGTTTCGGCTCCCACCAGCGCATGGCGATCCATGGCAGCTGATGCAGGAGACACCAGGATGGGTGAGTCTGGTCGGGCTGTCACGAGGGGAGACCGATATTGCAGCGGAATCAGCATCTGGGCTGCCGGGGGAATGGAGACAGACTTACTGACCAGAGCCTGCACGTAGGGTACACCCCGGCTGGCTCCCTCCGTCTTTAGGAAATGGAGATGCGTTCCCTGGACTTCCACCCGCCCATTGGCCAGATCGATTTTCATTGGCATCCGCCTCAGAAAGTCCGTCCCCAACAGGCAGGGTACGGGCAATGTTGCGGAGACAAGGATGGGTCCTGCTACCGAAAGCTGCCCAATCTGTATCGGGGCTTCAACCTGGCCCAGGAAGCCCATGCTGCCTCCATTTGCTGCAATGAACGTTGTCTTGACGGGGACTAAAGGTCGGATTTTATCCGGCAGCATCTCGTGCATGGTGCTCGAGATGATCGTGGCTGATGCCCCCGTATCAACCAAGATACGTGCCGACACTCCCGCGATTTCACCGACCAGGACCGAGGTTCCTGACGTGGCCGCTACCACCCGCCTTGCCAGCTTCCTCCATTGTGTGGCTGAGTCCGGCCACTGACCAGGCGGCGTCTCGTTATCCTGTGGTGCATGGTGAAATGATGGGGGATGGATGTGAATGGACTGAAGATGGGGTTCCTCCCTTTGGAGTGCGTCGCAGCAGGGTGAACGCGCCCTTGTTACATAGTGTGGGCTTACCCCTGGGTTGCGGGCTGGGCTCTCTATGTGGTGCAAATTGCCCCCCTTTGGTGACGTAGGATGGGCCCCCCTTGTGGTGTGGGGGGCCCCCCCCCATTGTAGGGGGCAGTGGGGACTGGGGGGTGGGCCTTCCCGTGAGCCCCTCCCTTCTCCCCTCCCTTCCCTTTGTCACGGGGGCGTGGTTCCCCTGGTTCCGTCTCAATCTGCCGCAAAGCGGTGGTGAGGCGGCCCGTGGAACTGCTCCAGGGCGCACTGTCAATCTTGTGGGCTGCCTCCGCCCCCGGGCCGTTGCCCCTGGCAACTCGCCGGCGTCGCAGGCAACTGGTGACGTCACGCCCGCCGGCGACGTCACGCCCGCCGGCGACGTCACGCCCGCCGGCGACGTCACGCCCGCCGGCGACGTCACGCCCGCCCGCGACGTCACGCCCGCCCGCGACGTCACGCCCGCCGGCGAAACCACGCCCGCCCGCGACGTCACCTCCGCCCGCGACGTCACCTCCGCCCGCGACGTCACGTCCGCCCGCGACGTCACCTCCGCCCGCGACGTCACGTCCGCCCGCGACGTCCCTCCCAGCCTCGGCGCGACTCCCGACGCGGTCTCCGGCCCCGGCGCGACTCCCGACGCGGTCTCCGGCCTCGGCGCGATCCCCGACGTGGTCCACGGCCCCGGCGCAATTCCCGGCGCGATCCGCGACACCACTCCTGGCCGCGACGTCACTCCCGGATGCAACGTCACGTCCGTTCGCGACGCCACTCCGGGTCGCGACGCCACCCCTGGTCGCGACGCAATCCCAGGCCCCGGCGCTATCCCCGGCGCGATCCCCTTCCCCAGACCCGGACAATGGGGACCGGGGAACGACACCGACGGCGCCCACCCCGAGGAGACTCCCGGTAAGTTCGCGGCGTCGGAATTATAATTGCTCGGCCCGACCGAGAGGCCGGGCGGGACGGCGTCACTCGCCTGGATCCTGTCGGCGTTCGGCCCCGGCGGGTTCCAGGTGACGTTGGCGGCCTCCGGCTCTGTGCGGCACCCCCTCGCCACATGCCCCTCTCGACCACAACGGTGGCAGACCCACGGGGCGTTCCGTCGGGGGGGCTCGGCGCGATGTTGTAGAGGCGGCTGCCAGCGACGCGGCGGTTGGTCGCGCCCCTGGTCCCTCTGCTCCGCCAGTCCCCGGATCGCCGCGTACACCTCCCGTAGCGATGGCTCCGTCTCAGACGTCGGGGGTCCGTCCCCAGCTGCTCCACAGGCAGCCTGTGGCGACGGTGCAGGTTCGGCGGTTGGTGTCGCTGGACCCAGTAGCGCCGCGGCAACGGCTCGGCTGTTCCCCCCCGCCGCGCCAGCTACCGGGCCCACGGGTGGCGCCCGGCCCATGACCTGCTCGTGGGCTTGGATGGTCCGGGCAGCCCACAGCGAGGTGCATTCCCCCGGCGTCACCACGGGCATTACAACGCCGGCGCGGCAAGCGTAGGCGATGAGGTGCTCGACCACGAGATCCTCGAGCGCTTCTTCAGCCAGGCGAGGGAAAGCTCTCCTCGCCAACACGAGCAGTGCACCCCTGTAGGATAAAGGGGATTCTTTAGCCCCTCGCTGGCAATCCTGGAACCGTTTAAAGGCTCCTTCCGCCGGGCAATAGATCTCCCCCAAAGCCTCGTAGGCCGCCTGTAGCGTGGTCTTGCTGTGCGAGGGAAGGGAGGTGTAAGAGGCGAGTGCTTCCTTGCCCAGAACGGATGGCAGCGCTCGTAGTGCCTCTTCGTCTGTCCACTCGAGAGCGTGGAAGGCAGCCTCGAATCGGCGGACAAACTCCTCCCAGTCTTCTTCCTCAGCCACGAACTTGTCGACGGGCCCCAGCCGACGCGGCCGTCCGGCCACCTGCTCTCCGTGTTGGGTGGTTAGCCCTGGGGGTTTTGGCGGGACCGGCGGCGGCTGGCGTGACGAGGTTGGTTGCCCGGCCGGCTGGTCGGCCTCCGGGTCCCGTGGCCTCTCCTCCCGTAGTACGCGTGGGGGTGGGGGTCCCGGTGCTGGCGGGTCCCCCATAGGGAGCCTCTGTAGGAGCTCCTGGAGTGCCCTCTCCACGCGGGCCATGCGGTCCTCCATGGGGTCCTCCAGGCGATCCGGGCCCCCTGCTGCTGCTTCTGATAGCAGGCCCCCTTGTTGCCCGGGATGGGAAGGATCCCCGGCCCCTGCTTCCTCCTCCCTTGGCTCTTTCCCGCGGGGATTTTTCTTTGTAGCCATGAGATCCCACCGCTGCCACCAGATGTAAAGTAGGAGCCGACACCAGATTGCAGGGGTCTCGTCCTTTATTCCTTTCCTTCCATCCACACCTGTCCCCCAGCCGTCCCAATCTCGTTCCCGCCAAAGGCCCCTTCTTCCCGCCCGTTCTCTCCTTATATCTCTTCGATCACCCCTCCCACTAACCCATCTATTGGTGGGAATCCTTCCCCTGACACCCCTACAAATGTAAAAGCAAAATGTGTGAATGTCTGCGAGACACAGTTTGTTATAAAGGGAACAGGGCGATTCGAAATGAATCGACAACCATCGATTCCTTTGCGCGATTCAGAGAATCGATTCTTGGCGCGTCGGGTTTAAAAGTAATTACAGAGTTTTATTTTCATTGGTATGGTATGTTATGTTTGAAAGTTTTCAGGAGTTTTTAATAATATGTTTGCCCCGGTCAACGCCGGATATTTCCCATTCGTAGCAGTTTATATCGACTCTATAATCAACTTATTTTAAACGGGAACAGGGCGATTCTAAATTAATCTACAAGCATCGATTCCTTTGCGCGAATCAGAGAATCGATTCTTGGCGCGTCGGGTTTAAAAGTAATTACAGAGTTTTATTTTCATTGATATGTAATGTTTTAAAGTTTTCAGAAGATTTTAAATGTATTTTCCCCCCGGGCAACGCTGGGTATATCGAGTTTATACCACAAAGTCGTCGCCTGACACGTATGGGGTGTGGAGGCCTAGTACCGTGCAGAGCCTCCGGCCTCGCCTAGATTGCCCACCCGGCCGAGGCTGGGTGCTGTGGCCGTCAACCCCCCCCCCCCCCCGCGCTACAATAATACTGTTTAATCGCTATTATTTTATTATCTACCGACCCTATGATAGTGATTGCACACATTGGGGTGGGTGGGGAGTGAAGAGGACGTGAAACTTTGATGAATTTACCTCAGCGTCGCGTGTTAATGCATGCGCATATTTTAACGGGAATTAAAAATGGCGTCCACCTCCAAGCGGCGTTGCTGACCGTTGCCAGGGGCCAACCGCCCGTTGCCAGGGGCAACCGCCTTCACTCATGCGCAACGGCGTGCTTCGTTACGTGCTGGTCGGCAATAATAAATAAATAAAGAGAAATCGCACTTAATCGATAATCGGTCCGATTTAAAGTTTAGAGACGAAAAATCGGAAATGCCTAAGTTTACCGCGGGGCCGGGGGCGTGCCCACCTGCAAAATTTAATCTCGGCGAACCCCACGGTCCGAGAGCTAAATCCCCCGGAAGGGAGCGTACGCAGACGGACAGACAGACAGACGGACAGACAGACAGACGGACAGACAGACAAAAAGTGACGTTTATAGGTAAGATAAATAAATAACCAAGTTGCCGCTTTAAAAAAACCTACACGTAAAATAACAACTTAAATACATAAAAGATATAACTGTAAATTTGTACTCTTACTGTTATTTGTTATTTATTGTGAGTTCTTTCTTCCCATAAATAGCTGAAGGCCAGTTGACCAAAACAGAGCCCTACCTTGGCTCTCAATGGCAATAAAAAATGTTTTTATCCCATTCATGTCTATCGCATAAATACATGTGCACACTCAACAGTCTCTACCTCGTCACATGACAAAGCAGATTGTGATGAGACTGCCAACTCTCATCTGGAATGCAGTCACTTTATAAACTGGGATATATGAGTTTCCATCCATCTTGTATGACCACAAGGATACACAGGAAAAGGACCATCTAGGACCGCGTGCCCCCAATGCCCAAGGGTCTGCCGATCCAAAATTGGACTCCTCAGCCACATCAAAAAGCCAGCACCAAACCCAATGGACATAATTCTCGAATCTCAAGGGGCTACCGATGATACAGACATACATTTTTTCCCGATTAGAATCCAACGGGAAAATATGAACTTGGATATGCATTATTTGTCTGCATATGAATGTTGCAGCCATATTAGTGAGCACATCCAAGAGGTCATTCACCACGGAGATGGAGCAATACATCAGCTAGTTTAGAGGAGACAGACGATTGTCGCATTACAAGCCCATTAAAGATGTCGACTGGTTGGGGGTGAATCGATCCAGCAGTGGATAGATCATGGCTGATGACGAAGATATAAGTTGGATTGAAACCCCATAAGAAATAAGTTACATTTGACGAAGCTCTCGTCTCACTTAGTGACTTCCTCTTTGGGAGGCTATTAGCCGAGAACAGGCTTCATAAACAATCCTCGTTGCCAGGCTATGTATTTCATAGAATTTTTTTTTCTGGGTGCGTTTGGTTACATTTAATCTATGACTCGTATACACTCCAATGCAGTAAACTACGTTGTGTGTGTGTACGTATATATATGAAGCTGGACCCAATACATGATTTCACCTGAAAAAGGTGTGAAACTAAAATCTTCCCGTATGTAAGAACTTCATAGAAGTCAAGATTTTCCACAGTCTAACCTCCACACACATCGTTCCATAAGGCATGTCTTGTTTATTGACAGAGTTTGCAGGAATAGTTTACTTTTATTGTGCTCCAGAAATACTTCATGGTCAAGTGCAGTGGTTAAAGCAATTGACTCACAATCTGAAGATTGTGATTTCAAATTTACTCATTAGGCTTTTTATGCTGCCATGATGTAATGGTCTGTACACTAGAGTGGTAATCTAGAGAGCTCATAATCCAGAGGTTACCAGTTCCATTCAATCTCCAGGCGTGGCAGTTGAATAATGTACACATCTTAAATCCCCTGCCTCTGTCCACTGTGGCATAAACGTTCTATGAATGTATGTCGAAATCTTTCACACCACACGTAGCCAACCGTGCTAATCGGAGGTGCAGGGAAAGGACAAACTAAAAACAAAAAGATATTTTAAAAGAATGTCAATCTAGATTTTAAAAATGCACACAGCTCCAGTAGCATCATAATGTTAGAAGTGTAGTGGTGATACGCGCTGGGATTAGGGATCGTATGCCAGCGCGTAATGATTGGCTGTGTATGTGGTGACGCGCGCTGACGGTGGAGGATCAGGGGTCAGCGCGGGGTCGTGGGTTACGGGGTGCTGATTGGCTGTGTGCCGGTGACGCGCTGAGAGGGAGTGATCAGGTGACAGCGCGGTGTGATTGGTGGAGTAGTGTTAACACGCGCTGGGGGAAAACGGATCGTAGAGAGAGCACGTCGTGATTGGTTAACTAAGGAGCGATGCTCACGTAGACGTCCGCATCAGCTCCGTCTCCCGTGAGCAGGGGCTATAAAAGGGGATGCACACAGGCGTAAGGGCAGTATGTAACCAGCGAAGAATGAAGATGGGGATCGAAGAGATAGGGCCCTGCGGTACCTAGTCCCGCTGTCCTAACGGGACCGGGACTCTGTGTAACCCAGAGGCGAGTGTATTGTGTGTAGCCATAGGCATAGGGTCTACACGAGCCGAATGCATTGTGTGTAGCCAGAGGCATAGGGTCTACACGAGTCAAGTGTATTGTGTGTAGCCAGAGGCATAGGGTCTACACGAGTCAAGTGTATTGTGTGTAGCCAGAGGCATAGGGTCTACACGAGTCAAGTGTATTGTGTGTAGCCAGAGGCATAGAGTCTACACGAGTTAAGTGGAGTGTATAGTACAAAGAATAGAGACCACACGTATTGTGACACGTCAAGATTTAATAAAAGTGTGTTACCCGTCAAGAAGTTCCTGCCGTCATTTCCAATACTTCAACTGGCGTCAGAAGTGAAACGGTCTTCCAAGCATGGATACAAGGAAGACCCGTCGGACCCACGGGATTGACCGCGGGGACAACCTTTACGACTCGGGCCAGCTGGCATCGGGGGGTGAGGACGAGGAATTGCCCACGCTGCAGGATCCGCCGACGGCGCCGGACGAGCGACGGGGGACCGACGCCGTGCTCCGCGAGGCGCACTCCCGTCTGGCGGAGCTGCTGCTCGCCGCCGCGTCCATCCTGGCGGAGATCAGCTCGTCGGGAGGAGCGGGGACGGCGGCGGACATTCTACAGGGTCGCCCCGCAGATTCCCGCCAAAATGACTTGGCGATTCCCGCCATTTCATCTGCGCCGACTTTTGGCGGGAACGGCCATCACCACGTGGCAGCGGTTCTCCAAGCGCGCCCGCTTACGTCACCAACGCGCGCTGCGGACCGCCATCAAACACCCGCCACTGGGGCCGCCATCTTACACACCGACGGGGCGGCGGAGAGGAACCACGAGGCGGAGGACGACTTCATCTTTCAACAGCGCCTTCCCACATTGTCAGCCT
This sequence comes from Lethenteron reissneri, assembly GCF_015708825.2. Taxonomy (NCBI): domain Eukaryota; kingdom Metazoa; phylum Chordata; class Hyperoartia; order Petromyzontiformes; family Petromyzontidae; genus Lethenteron; species Lethenteron reissneri. The sequence continues at coordinate 11,465,588 of NC_083817.1, forward strand.
TCAAGGCGGAAGGCGGGGACTGGGGCCAATTTCAGCGCAGGTTTTTGGCGCATCAGGAGATGTCCGCCTGGTCCGACGCTACGGCACTGCGGGCACTGCCTGCCATGCTGGACGACAACGCGCTCGCGGCCTTCACGTCCGCACGCCGGTCGGACCGCTCCTCGCTCAAGGATGCGCTGGCTCTCATGGCCAAGGTCTACGGTCCTCCCTCGGCGTGTCGCCATCATTTTTATGCAAGACGGAAGGTGGACACGGAGACCGTGCTCGCCTATCGCACGGCGTTGCTGGCTCTCGCCGACGCCGCGTTCCCTCGTATGGACGAGGAGGGCCAAGATGCGATGGTTTTGGAGCAGCTGCTCAAGTTGGCGCAGGACCTGGGGGTCCCCATCAACACGGCCGACGAGACCGATATTTCTTCCTTACGGGTCGCTACGAGTATACAAGCGCACGAGGTCCTTCAACGTAAACAGGGGGTCGTCTGCAACGCTGCCGTGGCCTCAGCTCCGGGCCCGGTAGTCACCGTACCCCAAGTCGTCAGCCCACGAGAGGAGGCGTTCATCGCGGGACGACCGGGGGACTGGAGGTCTGGGGGTCGTTCGCCTCTGCGATCGGCCCGCAAGCTGGAGCAACCGAGATCTCCGACGACTGTCATCACGTGTTATAACTGCGGCCTCCGGGGCCACGTGGCCTCCGGTTGCCGCGCCCCACGTCAGCGCGCCATGGGACCTCGGCTGGACGACGAACAAGGCCCCAAGTCATCCCTACAAACCCCGGCAAGTCGCGGCACCTCACATGCTCGGCCCGCACACTCGACACGCATGGGCCGTCGCGTTGCGGCGGAGGAGGGCCGAGTAGGGTTCGGGGATTCGGTTCGGCGAGGGGGGTTCGGCCGGGACCGGGGAGACATTAAATGGTTGGAGTTGGGGCACAGAATGGTGGCTGCCTCAGCGGGTTCATCCGTCGTTACGGGATCTATTGATGGGGTCGAGGTCAGGGTGTTAGTGGACACGGGGGCATCGGCGACTATTATATCGGACCTCATTTATAACATTCTCCCTGTACAATGTCGTCCGCTACTTCCGGTGGATGTGCCATTTTACGCCGCTAACGGGGGATCATTGGGCATTATCGGTCAGATTAGGGCGTCCATTTGCATTGGAGATATCAAATTGTCGGGACCCGTTTTCGTTTCGTCCTCCCTGGCGGTTCCTTGTCTATTGGGCACTGATTTTTTGGCAAAAATGCCCATCAAAATTCTCATTGATCAGCGTTGCATTGAACTACCATCGGGTCGCCGTATTTCTTTTTTGACGAACCCTACTGAAATTCGGACGGCGTGCGCTACGATACAAGCGTTAGCAACACAGACCGTGCACGTGCCCCCAGGTTCACAAATGTTAATTCCCCTCCGGTTGCGGAAACCATGGGTGAGGGAGGCCTCGGAACAAGGCATGCTTTTGGCTCCTTCTAATAGGGCTGTTGGAGGTCTCGATTTGTCAGTGGCTCACACTTTGGTTGGGGCTGACAGGGATCCGTTTGTGATGGTTTTAAACGCTGGGTCGCGGCCGGCCGTCATTCAGCAGGGCACCGTGCTAGCTCACGCGGCGCGGGTCCCTGCGGAAGAGCGGCTGGTTGCGCAGGCTGATTCGAGCCCCACGCAAAACGTTAAACCAAAGGAGGACCTCGAATGGGTCGATTCGCTGTGCGCGGACTCTGACGATTTGTCAGCGGTACAGTTGGGTGCGCTGCGCGGCTTGCTGATTGAATTTTCGGATGTCTTCAGTAAACATAAGTATGACATTGGCTGCACGGACCTGTTACGCCACCACATTGAAACGGGCGATGCGGCACCGGTCAGGCTAAATCCCTTCCGACTGAGTCCTGCTGAGAAGGAACATGTTCAGTCGGCCGTTAACGATATGCTAGAAGCCGATATTATTTCGCCTTCTTCCAGTCCTTGGGGAGCACCTATTGTGCTCGTTAAAAAGCAGGACGGGTCCTTGCGATTTTGCGTCGATTTCCGTCGCCTGAATAAGATCTCTGTGGCCGACGCGTATCCGCTCCCCAGGATGGACGAGTCCCTCGATGCATTGTCTGGTGCGCGATACTTTTCGACTCTTGATTTATTATCTGGATTCTGGCAGTTGCCACTCGACGAAGAGTCTAAACCTAAGACTGCATTTCGGACTCCAGGGGGCCTGTTTCAGTTTAACTGGTTACCCATGGGACTTCACTCCTCTCCTGCGACGTTTCAGCGCCTTATGGTGTTGGTTTTGTCGGGCTTGCAATGGGATACGTGCCTGATTTACCTTGACGATGTCATTGTTTTCAGTAAAACGTTTGAAGAACACCTCCAGCGATTGAGAGGGGTGTTCTTGCGAATGCGATCGGCTAAATTAAAGTTTAAACCGGCCAAATGCCACCTTTTTCGTAAATCCGTTAGATACTTGGGTCACATTGTCGACTCTTCGGGGATTTCTACCGATCCTGCGAAGACGGACTGTGTCAGTTCATGGCCGACGCCCACGTCAGTTTCGGACGTGCGCAGTTTCATCGGTTTTGCTTCTTATTATCGCCGATTCGTTGAGCACTTCGCCACCATTGCAAAACCCTTGCACGCTCTAACGGCGAAAGGAGTGAAGTTCCGATGGGGACCGGAGGAGGAGGCTGCATTCTGCTCCCTCCGGGACGCCTTGGTAGGTGCCCCGCCCTTGCGCTATCCTGACTTTGCGAGTCCCTTCTTGCTAGACACGGATGCTAGCAACACGGGCATTGGGGGGTGCTGTCCCAAGTCGTTGGGGGGGTCGAACGGGTGGTCGCCTATGGTAGCAGGGTGTTGTCGCCGGCAGAGCAGCGCTACTGCGTCACCCGTCGCGAGCTGCTTGCCATTGTTTTTTTCGTACAACAATTCAGACCATATCTCTATGGTCGTCACTTTACGGTCCGGACGGACCATACGGCGCTCCAGTATTCATTGCGGGTCGCCCAGCCCTCGGGCCAATTGTCACGGTGGTTGGAAGTCCTCCAGTTCACGACTACATACCGGAAGGGGTTGCGACATACAAATGCCGATGCTCTGTCGCGATTGTTGCCTTGTCACAAATGTGCGTGCTTATCGGGATCGGCGCGCTGTAAACTGCCAGTTACGGAAGGTATGGGGGCGTTGGTTGCGACCGCGGGCACACCAATTGGGGATGTTCCTGCTACCCCAGGGGGTCAGGACTCGCTGCTCTCATTGTCGCTGATTGAGTGGGGCCGTCTCCAAATGGCGGACAGCTCCCTGCTAGCATTGCGCCGCAGGACGGGGGGTTCCGAAGGTGACCATGAACGAACTGGCTCCTACGTACTTAAGCAAGACCTGTTAATGAGATGGGACAGTTTGTCCCGGCGGCACGCGATTGTGGTGCCTTCTGCTGTGAGGGGGAAAGTTGTCTTGGCCGCACACGAACGCCTCTTGCATTTGGGAGTTAACAAAACGCTTGCCCTGCTTCAGCATGACTATTATTGGCCGGGAATGGGGAGTGACGTGGTGAATATTCTGAAGGGTTGTGTTGAGTGCGCCAGACGGAAACCACCGCCTGTGGCAGCTAATCCACCGCTGCAATCTATTCAGGTCTCGCGCACTAACGAGCTCGTTGCACTCGATATTCTGGGGCCTTTTCTAGTCACGCCTAGAGGTAATAAGTACCTGTTGGTGGGGGTCGAATATTTTACCCGGTGGCCTATGGCGTGGCCACTCGCCAACCAGTCGGCGGCGGCTGTGACGGACGCCTTTGTCCAGGGCTACGTCCTGGACAAGGGGGCTCCTGAACGCTTGCTGACCGACCAAGGGAAAAATTTTTCGAGTAAATTACTGCAAGAGGTGTGCGACCTGTTGGGTACTAAGAAGGTGCATACCTCCCCGTACCACCCGCAGACGGACGGGATGGTGGAGAGACTCCACAGGACATTGACTTCTATGCTGTGCCAGCAGGTGTGTGAGGCACATGTTGATTGGGACCTGCAGGTCCCTGGGGTCCTCGCCGCGTATAGAATGGCCCCCCATGCAGCTACGGGATTTTCCCCGTTCTATCTGATGTACGGTCGGGAGGCCGACCCGCCCATGGAAACGCAGCTGGGCCTGCCCGCACCACGAACTAATTCAAAATTGGCAGAGCATATTAAATTTAATATTCATAAGCTGACAGAGGCGAGGGAGGCCGCACGGCTTAATTCGCGGGCTCGCCAAATTGCAAACGAGCGGTTGCGTGCACGAAAGGTGTCCGTGCACAACTGGGAACCAGGTGACAGGGCCTGGCTGCATTGCCCTCAGGCACCTTTGGCTACGTCGCCTAAATTGTTGAAGCCATGGCGGGGACCCGTGGAGGTCGTGCGGGTTGCACGCCCCCAGTGCGTTCAGATAAAATGGGGAAAACGCCGTTGGTACGTCCACCCCTCCCGACTGAAACCGTTCTCGCCTCCACATGGCCTCCCCTTGTGTCGTGAGGGCCGAGCATGTGACGTGACCGACGACCCTAAGGGGGAAATGTCTTTGCCTGATCCTCACATGTCTCTGCCTGATCCGCTCCCAGGTGTCTCGGAACTGACAGCTGCTGACCATCGGCGGCCGGATCTTCGCGGCGGGGCCGGTCCTTCCAAGCCCGATCCGCGCCGTCTAGAGCTGCCGGAGCCACCGGACGGTCGCCAGCGTCCCGTCCCATACGACGGACCGGCCAGACGGACTCGCGCTAGGTCGCGCTACTTTTTATGACCTACCACGTGAGGAGTCGAGGCAGCCGGAGCGCCTCGTCACTGCGTTTAGTCACAGAGACACTTGGCGTGTTCGTCGGGCTGTATATTGCTTCTTATTTAAGTGTTGTTGTTGTGTTGTCGTTGTTGCGTTACGGGGCACACTGGGGGGTGGGGTTCTTTTTTTTTATTATTGCGTTGACGTTGGGTTGTGTTGTTGGTTAACAGCCGGGCCGGCTGCAAGCTATGTGGGAGGGGGTGATGTAGTGGTGATACGCGCTGGGATTAGGGATCGTATGCCAGCACGTAATGATTGGCTGTGTATGTGGTGACGCGTGCTGACGGTGGAGGATCAGGGGTCAGCGCGGGGTCGTGGGTTACGGGGTGCTGATTGGCTGTGTGCCGGTGACGCGCTGAGAGGGAGTGATCAGGTGACAGCGCGGTGTGATTGGTGGAGTAGTGTTAACACGCGCTGGGGGAAAACGGATCGTAGAGAGAGCGCGTCGTGATTGGTTAACTAAGGAGCGATGCTCACGTAGACGTCCGCATCAGCTCCGTCTCCCGTGAGCAGGGGCTATAAAAGGGGATGCACACAGGCGTAAGGGCAGTATGTAACCAGCGAAGAATGAAGATGGGGATCGAAGAGATAGGGCCCTGCGGTACCTAGTCCCGCTGTCCTAACGGGACCGGGACTCTGTGTAACCCAGAGGCGAGTGTATTGTGTGTAGCCATAGGCATAGGGTCTACACGAGCCGAATGCATTGTGTGTAGCCAGAGGCATAGGGTCTACACGAGTCAAGTGTATTGTGTGTAGCCAGAGGCATAGGGTCTACACGAGTCAAGTGTATTGTGTGTAGCCAGAGGCATAGGGTCTACACGAGTCAAGTGTATTGTGTGTAGCCAGAGGCATAGAGTCTACACGAGTTAAGTGGAGTGTATAATACAAAGAATAGAGACCACACGTTGTATTGTGACACGTCAAGATTTAATAAAAGTGTGTTACCCGTCAAGAAGTTCCTGCCGTCATTTCCAATACTTCAGAAGGAAGAGCGTTCCAGATGGCCACAGAAGCGCATAAAAGCACGCGATGCAGTGACCGTCTCCGTTTGATGCCAATCCAAAAGTGGCTCCGAGGGTGACCGGAGTTTGCATGGTGGTTTATGTTCCTTGGATGAGATCAGCAAGGTATTGTCGTTCATTTTTGGCAACCATTTTGTGTGTAATGAGTGCGACCTTATAATATATTTGTTCAGGAACCGGAAGCCAATGCAGCTTGGCGAGCACTGGGCGGACATAGCCACATTTTGCAGTACCCGTCACAACGTGCCAAATAATGTTGAACATGCTACAGCTTGGTAATGTTTTTGCCAGACGTCCCGTAAAGTTGTGGGTTGCAGTAACGGAGCCTTGTTGAGACTATGCTACAAGCCACCTTGTTGGCTATGTCATGACTCAATCGTGGTCGAATATGTCAGAGCACTGATATGAAAATTGCAGGACTAAACTAGATTCTACACGTGGTGATCAAATGACATACTGGTCGAGTATAGTGCCGAGGCTCTTTAGAAACTGAATCCTGGAGTCTGCGACGACCACACCTGATCATCCCAACCAGCAGAACCTCCGATTTTTCAAAATTAAGCAGCATTTCGTTTCGTGCAAAACACATGTACACCACTCGTGTGCGGTATACAATTGTGTATCATCAGCATATTGATGGAACTCGATGCCATGCGATGAGATGGCATCGGCGATCGGAGAGACGCATGTTGAAAATAGGAAGGTCCTGAGGAGGAATCCCTGTGGTACGCCAAACTCGGCACAGACTAGGTGAGGACTGTTCATCTCCCAGCTTGATGAACTGTAATTGATCATCCCAATGTTTTAGTACTTATGTCACTCGACCTGCAATTGGCCTTAATTGCTCTAGAGACCCCCAAGTATGACATGATTGCGTATGTAGAAAGTTCACGACTCAGCCAGCTGACAGAGGAACGGAAAACTAAAATCACCTAGCAACTGCAATATTACACACAATCATAATACGCCAATATCGTACAACTATGATTAGTGACAGGTTAATTAAGACGAAAAATTATTGCGCGAAAAAATTCTGGTAACATCGAGATCTTCAGTAAAAAAACCTGCTTGTTTTTTTTATTAACCTGTTATTTTACAAACAAATTAGATGAGCAGATAACATGTATCCTTTATATATCCGTCTCCACGTAATTATTTCTAAGGTCTTGCTTACACAACCCATCAGCAGCACGATCGTCTGAGAGTGCATTATTTCAGCAACAATGATTCAAGACAAGAAAACTCTAGACCAGTTTTGACAAAGTATTTCTTCAGCAACATCAGGCTCATGAATCAGTTGTTTGTAAACATGACAATTTAACAGGCAAGGCCCCTGTCTCTACGATATGGGTCCCATTTCACTGAAAAAGTATAGTGAACGAATAAAGTATTTGATCCCCTGCTGATTTTGTACGTTTGCCCACTGACAAAGAAATGATCAGTCTTTAAATTTAATGGTAGATTAATTTGAACAGTGAGAGACAGAATAACAACAAAATCCAGAAAAACGCATGTCAAAAATGTTATGAATTGATTTGCATTTTAATGAGGGAAATAAGTATTTGACCCCCTCTCAATCAGAAAGATTTCTGGCTCCCATGTGTCTTTTATACAGGTAACGAGCACACTCTTAAAGGGAGTGCTCCTAATCTCAGCTTGCTACCTGTATAAAAGACACCTGCTCACAGAAGCAATCAATCAGATTCCAAACTCTCCACCATGGCCAAGACTAAAGAGCTCTCCAAGGATGTCAGGGACAATATTGTAGACCTACACAAGGCTGAATGGGCTACAAGACCATCGTCAAGCAGTTTGGTGAGAAGGTGACAACAGTTGGTGCGATTATTCGCAAATGGAAGAAACACAAAAGAACTGTCAATCTCCCTCGGCCCGGGGCTCCATGCAAGATCTCACCTCGTGGAGTTGCAATGATCATGCGAACGGTGAGGAATCAGCCCAGAACTACACGGGAGGATCTTGTCAATGATCTCAAGGCAGCTGGGACCAGTCACCAAGAAAACAGTTGGTAGCACACTACGCCGTGAAGGACTTAAATCCTGCAGCGCCCGCAAGGTCCCCCCCCCTGCTCAAGAAAGCACATATACATGCCCAGTCTGAAGTTTGCCAATGAACATCTGAATGATTCAGAGTACAACTGGGTGAAAGTATTGTGGTCAGATGAAACCAAAAAGGAGCTCTTTGGCATCAACTCAACTCGCCGTGTTTGGAGGAGGAGGAATGCTGCCTATGAACCCAAGAACACCATCCCTCCCGTCAAACATGGAGGTGGAAACATTATGCCTTGGGGGTGTTTTTATGCTAAGGGAACAGGACAACTTCACCTCATCAAAGGGACGAGGGACGGGGCCATGTACCGTCAAATCGTGGGTGAGAACCTCCTTCACTCAGCCAGGGCATTGAAAATGGGTCGTGGATGGGTATTCCAGCATGACAATGACCCAAAACACACGGCCTAGGCAATGAAGGAGTGGCTCAAGAAGAAGCACATTAAGGTCCTGGAGTGGCCTAGCCAGTCTCCAGACCTTAATCCCATAGAAAATCTGTAGAGGGAGCTGAAGGTTCGAGTTGCCAAACGTCAGCTTCGAAATGTTAATGACTTGGAGAAGATCTGCAAAAAGGAGTGGGACAAAATCCCTCCTGAGATGTGTGCAAACCTGGTGGCCAACTACAAGAAACGTCTGACCTATGTGATTGCCAACAAGGGTTTTGCCACCAAGTACTAAGTCATGTTTTGCAGAGGGGTCAAATGCGTATTTCCCTCATTAAAATGCAAATCAATTTATAACATTGACATGCGTTTTTATGGATTTCTTTGTTGTTATTCTGTCTCTCACTGTTCAAATAAACCTCCCATTAAAATTATAGACTGATCATTTCTTTGTCAGTGGGCAAACGTACAAAATCAGCAGGGGATCAAATACTTCCCCCCCCCACTGTTTAATACATAGCTAAATAATATGAATGGCTCCACTGAAGCAGGAGCTTGATAACTTACAATCACTTGAATATCTTAATTTGTGCTGCTGTGGTGTTTAACAGTATGTAATGCGAGCGTAAATGGGGTTGTTGCTGGGCTCGGGTCCAATCACACGGCCGGGGGTATTGGTGGGCGGAGCCTGGTCTGCGGGCCGTGTGGGAGGGGCCACCGTTCGCCTCGGCTCCAATGAGGGCGACGTGAATGGGAACGGAGCCAGCGGGAGAGAGAGAGATAGTATGGGAAGGCCGGATCTGACGATCAGGAGGAGGAGTCAGGGTCACGTGGGGGGAATGTATATAAGTGGGAGCCCGGAAGAGATCGGGGCAGTTGGGGAATCTAAGAGGCTGAGCCACGTTGGGTGGTGAGAGGGATCCGCGCCATCGGCCACGTGGCCGAAGGACCTCTGCACGCCGTCGTCCAGCGGTGTGCGGAGTGCGGGAATAGGGGAGGTAACGGGGGAGTGTGCGGGCAAGAGAGAGGGAGACAGCGTACGCGGGGCGCACACGAGACAGGACTGGTCCGGGAGAGAGAGAGAGCGTGCGCGGGGCGCACGCGAGACAGCACTGGTCCGAGGAAGAGGCCAAGTGGGGGTGCGGAGAAGAACCTAAATTAAAGACGAATGGAGACCAGCATCGCCTGATAGTCATTTATTACAAGTGTAAAACATTACTCTAACTTGGCTAAACTGGTCATTTCTTCCCCCCCCCCCCAGGTTAGATAGTGCACCTTAACATATTTCACCACTCTCATGAGTTTGCACAAATAGCATCTTGCTATCCAATGCCTCCCCTCTGTTTTTTTCCTGACAAATATATCCAATAATACATTTCCAAACCTCTACACTAGGATGATGCAGTCAAAGTTAAACTCCCATTTACAGTGGAGTTCACACTTGGACACGGTGCTACCGAGGACTTATTCACAACAAATTATGGGCAGCTCCCCAACGTCAGGTCAGAACAGAACACGGTCGGGGATTTCATTGTCAATCTTGTCGAGGCAGCATAAAGCTCGTGAAAACAGCATTGTGTGGATCGGCGTTGGAAGACGGCAATGCAATTTTTTAATGTGTACTTTGTAAAAAAAAAAATCTGTGCAACTGAGTAAGATTGCACTTCTTGAATTAGTTTGCAGGACGGCGCAGTTGAATCAATTGCCGTGGCCATGCACACCATCCGCATTGTTGAGGATATGAGTGATCTTGCGCCAGACCCGTCGCTTCAAGTCAATCTTGCCCCGCTGCTTGACCCGGTACTCTTGCATCTTGAGCTTGGCGTAGTAGTCGGAGAACTTGTTGAAGAGGATTGAGATGGGCAGGCCGTTGAGGATGATGCCGAAGGAGATACAGCCAAAAGCGAAGAACTGGCCCAGGAATGACTCGGGGTACATGTCCCCGTAACCCACCGTGGAGATGGCCACCTGCATGTGCCACGTTCACACCGACGCATCCCTTTTCAGTTTAGGTATCCACTGCCTGCGCACCAACAGTGCTCCACAGAAAGAACATCCTGGGTTTGATTCCCAACTCGGGCACCTTTCCGTGTGTGGCTTTTTTATGTCATTGCAATACGTTTATCTTCACTTCTTATAATAGTTCACCCAGACAGTCTCTTGTAAAGGAGCACCTCGTCTGTGAGGGTGTCCAGTGTGTCAATTGAAACAGAACAATGTACAGAAACCTTTCAAATCGATACAGGAATATATGCTGTCTTAACAGAGTTGATTTTAGCTGTACAGTAAACCTGTCAAAGCCGGATTAATCAGGGTATGAGCTTTTCCAGTTATGTTGGATGTCTGGCATACTGTAACATTTTAAACGATACATAATTACTCAATTGAAAATGTATTGACATTCAATTAACGCCCATCATATTTAATTAATAGTCAATAATATAATTACAATTGACGTAACATTGCGCATCTTTCCATCATTTTAACGCAGAGGTGAAAGGCTGAGGATCACTGGCTGTGGCCAAAATGTTCTAACTGGTTTGAAAAATGAAAATACATTTCATTCATTCGCAAAAGAAAGCAAATGCACACAAATAAGAGACAGCAGCAGCAGAGCGTGCGAACGAGACGTCCAAGGACACCGCGTTCCCAGAATTAGCGCAAGGGCATGGGGGGAGGGGTAGTGGGGGGAGGGGTAGTGGAGCAAGTTGGGAAAAGAGGAGGGGGCTATCTGCAGTTTATAATCTCTGATATGAGGTAGAACATTATTTGATGATGCTGTGATAGCAGTGGTGCGCGAGCAGAAACATGAAAAATAACCTCAACTCATTCGTCAATAACATTGTGGCCTTAAAACGAAACATGCATAATAAACGACGTTTCGGGCAATGGCTCTTCATATCACATTATGTGCTATGAAGGCCACCGTAGTATTGACGATGTGTTGAATTTATGTGACAGGTAAATATTGTTAAGGCTTTTTTGTTCCATTGTTCTTTGTTCACGAGTGGGGCACGTGCGCCCTGGGGGGAGGGGCGGGAAGGGGTTGGGGCGAGGGTGGCTAGCGGGGGGAGTGGGGCTAGCGGGGAGAGTGGGCCTACCGTGGCCCACCACCAGGCGTGCGGGATGCTCGTGAAGTTGGTGCCCTGCACGTCGTGCTCCACCGAGTAGACGAGCGCCGAGAAGGTGAAGATGCCCATCGCAATGAACAGGAAGAGGCATCCCACCTGTGGAGCAATGGTAAAGGTGCAGCCCTGCAGATGCTTGCTCGCGCCACCGCAAGAGATATCTCTAGACAGCTCCTCTAATAGGGAACCAACGCTCTGTATATTAACGTATTATCAGCAAACTAATGTGTATTTACATGTGGAAGGAAATCAGAGCACCCGGAGAAAACCCATTGCACGCGAGGGGGAAACACTGTCCCATACAGGCACAGCAAGTGCGGGCCACATTTTGTTGTACCGTTTTTTCCTGGAAAGCCAGGGTATGGCACCTCGACGCCAATAAGAAGGGAGTTTCACAACATTTGTGCGCTCTATCAACCCTCACCTCCACAAACCTGGATTACAGGCGCATTCCACCACCGCCCAGCTCTACATTGTATTTGGCCTCTTCTTCCATGTTGGTCAGACGTTTTAGAAGAGATGAGAGTACTCACACTTTACTCCACCACACAAGACCTGCCTAACTGCGGTGTACCGATGTCTGCTACTTTGTGGACAGAATCTAGGGATTTAATCAACGTACACCATTTTTTCAACTGCTGTGCTGGGAGATTGAACTTGCAACCATTGGATTGCAAGTCCAGTGTACGAACCATTGCATAGTGGTAACACATCAATCTTTCACAACAAGGTTCTGTGTGTTATTCCCGACTTGGGCGCCTTTCTGTGTGGAGTGTGCATGCTCTCCCCCTGTCCAATATGGGTTTCCTCCGGTAGCAAAAAACACGCCACACAATGTAGCTGGTCTTGGCGAAAAAAAAATCCAAATGCTAAAATCTTTACTCACAAAGTTACTCTATTGATATTACATGTGGGCAACATCGCCCCCGACTGCGAAAAAACCCGACAAAGAAACTTGAGACCCAGTCAGCAAATCTTTCCTGTGTCGCACCTGCTGGTAGCACTTGCGCAGCGTAAAACCGAAGGCGCGCAGCCCCGTGGAGTGCCGGGCGAGCTTGAGGATGCGGAGGATCCGCATGAGCCTCATGATCCTCATCACCTGCCCCAGCTTGCCGACGCCGTCCACCGCCTGCACCTCGCCATCATACGTGTGGTCCCCCTCGGCCACGAGCTCTTCGGACATTAAGTGGATGTAGAAGGGCAGGATGGCGATGAGATCGAGGCCGTTGCTCACCGCCTTGAGGAAGCCCCGGATGTCAGGGGTGGAGATCAGCCGTAGGAGGTACTCAAGCGTGAAGAACCCGATGCATATGGTCTCCAGAATCTCCAGGGAGGTCTTCTCCCCTTTGCTCGGCTTCTTGGAGTGCATTTCCTCCACCGTGTTGAGGCTCATGCCCACGATAGAGATGAGCACGAAGAGGCTGGAGGCCACCGCCATGATCTTGGCAAGGATGGACGAGAAAGGGTCCTCCATGAAATGCCACACGATGCGTCTTTGTCGCCCAAAGCACATGTCCTGGAAGTGGTAAAACAAGGAAGAAAAAAATGCACGCAGACGCAAGGATTCTGGAAACTTAAGAACACAAGTTAGTCCTCGTGGATGTTTAATTACCGATAGTAGCGTTACCTCTCAAACTACACAATTAGATGATGGCGCACAGCCATTGGATGACAAGGGTTATCGTTTCAGTGCTAGTTATTTGTCACTGTTCTGAGAAAATCCTTTCATACATTCATTTGGTTTTCTGTAGGGCAACTCTATTAGCAACACGACATTATACAAAACGTATTTATATTTAGTCATCTTTGTAACAATTCTCATCATCATTGCCCCTTGTTAAAGATGGGACAGAGCAAATGCAATAACACTTTCAACCTTAGTTGGAGAGAGTGAACAACAAAGACCGTGTTAGTTTGCATTTTAATTCATTTAACTTAAACTGGGCATTTGGTGCTGTGAGCGGTTAACATAATGTCAAATTTAAATGATATGTCAAGCGCTGTCTAATAGAATAAAATATTCATGTGGGTAACGTAATGAATGTGGGAGCGGTTAAGCGCACAGAGCTATGAAGTTAGCAGTTTCCTGCCACGGCTTACATCGGTGGCGAGTGCTATCTGAATGGTTCCTGGGTACCCCCCCTTCACCAACTCACACGGACCAGCGTGGTGAAGTGTGGACAAAGAACCCCTCCAATAAAACAACTCGGCATGGGGAGGTCTTTGTCCAGCACTTGATTGACAAAGGGCTGGAAATGTATATAACTTTTTTTAATTGTGAAGATTGATAAAGATCAATATGTCATCGTGGCCAAAGCCATGGATATCACCACCACAGCTCACCAGTGCTCTGTCTTCTCTGCCAGATATAGAATGCATACCATCGCCGAGATTACTTCCTGCTGTACATTTCACAACTTTGTGTCAAGTGTCTGTACATGTGGATGTTTTGTATGTCCTAGGTCACACACATGCATTTAGGGTTGCCACTTGTCCTGGGTTTTCCAGGATTTTCCTCTGGTTGGAGGTAGCTGTCCTGGGAAATCGATAAATCTTCCCAGGACATTAAAAGTCCCGGGTATTGTTAGTTGCATAATAACAATAAATGCACTGCTCAAGACGGTGCATTTATTGTGTAGTTCTCTCCTCTGCCTTGATGAGATTATTTCCTATTCCCATTCTCTATCTCAGGTGGCAATCCTACGTGTAGTGTATGGTAATCGGTGCATTATGCTTACGCTCGCAGCAACCAGAGCTAAATCCACACGTAAAAAGTGTTAGTTGGTGTTTAATTCTGGTCTAGACCTCACTCAGATGCCGGTCTAATATGGAAGTTGGTTCTTTGAAACCATCATGTACTCTTGGCAGCTCTCACCGCTTTATTGTGTGCCAACGTAGTGGCCTAGCTGTCGAGTGTGCAGGCGGTGCAACTGCACAGGGGTCATCGGGTCAGGGGGGCAGGCACCGGGCTAGATAGAGGCAAGGTGGACAGGAGCCCGTGCCAACCGAAGCTACCCCACTAATGCCACAATGGTCTTAGTCGGCACTTGCTAACAGCGGCTGTGCTGACAGTCTATATGGTTAGACAAGTGTGAATGCAACAAGAATAATTATCGTTCATACGTCCTGGTGGAGATCTCCCCACTGTAGATATTCGTGGGATTTGTTTTGTTTACCATACTTGGCAACGCTGATGAGTGCTGGTTGGTTCGGAGAGAGGAGCAGGACTGGTTCAGATATCACTCGCCACCGATGCTTACTGTGGCTGGGGATCAACCCGAGGACACTGGCTTCGTAGTGCAGTGCGCTCAGGTCTCCATCACCCCTCCCCCTTTGTAAACAAGTACACAGCCCGTTGTCAATCGACTGCTGGATAAAGGCCTGGTAATATTGTGCGGATCATCGGTATTGTATTGACCATACTTCACCACGTTTGTTCGGTGCAGTTTGAGCATAGTTGCGAGCATAGAAGTGAAGTACAACAATGTATTTGCCGCAAAGCCCTCCGCTGCCCATAATATAGCTGCGGGCCCTATAACACCTCGTTAGGTACGGTGAGCGCCCATCCAAAATGCTATTTAGGCTCAATCCGGCTTAGCTCCCGATCTGACAAGATCCGGTGTATTCTGGGATACATTTGATCATCGACCCCTTGTCAACAATGTCCACTGTACGCAAACGGACTCGAGTCTATGTTTTGTCTCGAGAACGTTTAGATTATAGGAGCCCCTTATCTGAAATCAACTAAGGCAGAGCCCTGCCAATAATTCTTACCATACCCAAACGTCAGGCCACCTCCTTGTCACGCTTCTATTGCTATCACGTTCATGGTTCCCGTGAACTCCACTTTGATCTCTCCACCAATGTTGATGTGAACTCGGTCCATCAGACTGTTTCCTCCGATCCAGTTTGTGCTACCACAACACTGCAGGTCCCAATACTTTATTAATAGTATTAATAGTCATTAAGAGGAATAATGTTTTTTAATAATTTACCCATTTCAAGTTGTGAATGAAAATGTTTCCTCGCCGAACCTCACGCCCCTTCCTTCCTCGGCCGATCTACGGTTGCAGCAATACCTGTCACATGACTAATGTTGTTTACTTGTTTTAACATTTACCCAATCAGGCGCTATACAAGCTGCCATTGGTATTGTTGTACGCTCCTGAACCTTCCTGAAAGACAAAGGCTGCTGCACACCACGATTCATGCCACCTCAGTTTAATCACTCAAGACATGGGAATGATCGGTCGTCAACGTTGTGTGAACACAAAGTTCGATTTGCAATAACCACAGACACTTTGGTCTCGCGACTGTGTTCGTGACTTGCGACCATCAATGCATCGACACCATGAAACCAAAGCTGTACATTGTATTGCAGGACTTTAGCAATGGTAGCAACGTCACTTGCTCTCCTCACCTGGAAGTGCTCTTCCTTCGTCTCGGTCACAAACTCGTTCTCCAGCTCCTGCTGCACCTTCAGGTTGTCCTCCATCTCGCTCTGGCGCTCCTCGAACACGATGCGACAGCAGTGGTTTGTGTGACGCACCTGCAGCCCCCAGTATTGGATCTCCTCCACGTAGTTGATTGGGCACAGCTCGTCGCTTACCCACAGCACGCCCGTGCGGTAGTAGGTGAACACGAGGCGGAACACCTCGGGGTCGCGGTCAAAGAAGTACTCGCGGGTGGCCGACGCGTAGTCGTCGCAGACGTCCATGCGCTCCGAGGAGCTCAGCTCCGGCTTGGCGAGGCGGCCGAGCCGTGTCTTCGGGTGGCGCGCGAGGACGCAGCGCGCGATCCTGAACTTGGTGCCGCCGATGTTGAGGTGCAGGATGGGCTCGCCCTGCGTGACGAGGGTGGGCCCGCAGTGGGGAGACGACAGCGAGGCCGACGGAATGTTGTTCAAGGAGCTCCAGGCGCGCATGCAGTGCGAGCGCGCCTGGCACGGCGTCTCGTTCATCGCCGCGTCGGCTGTGGTGGCACGCCGGAGTACATTTCTCCGCGTCGACGTGGTCATCCCCTTGCCCGAAGACCAAGCCATTGTCGTGCCCTGTTGCCGCTGTTTCGGTGTCCTTGGGGTATGTCAAAGAAAATCTCAAACCCAACGGAACTCAAACAGCAGAGATTTAAAGGAATTATGGCATTGTATAGTCTGCTTGGAAGGACTCGGTTAGGAATTGCACACGCGTGTGGAATCAAATGTGTTAACGCAGCAAAGTTAGTGGACAACGGGCTGCACATTTACATGGGACGCATTGCGTTTCGTCTTCTAATCGCTCATCTTGCTCGGCAAACTGAATGAAATAATCAAAGGATTTCCAGCACAAGTGTGTTTTACCACACAGGCCACGTGGACGATGATTACACGGATTAATCGGCCTAAAAGCATTTATCCAGCTGGACTCCTCCGTTAGCCTCATTACCTATTTTAAGGCAGCGCTAGATTAAGAATGTTCTTCCATGACCATATGCCCAAATACTTTAGAGCGGCAAATTGGGAGATTTAAAAACGTGTTGTGGTGGTGTGCTTTGCTTGGTTTTCGTGGCGCAGGGATCCTTGGATATCG
The DNA here is from genome assembly GCF_015708825.2 of Lethenteron reissneri. NCBI lineage: Eukaryota > Metazoa > Chordata > Hyperoartia > Petromyzontiformes > Petromyzontidae > Lethenteron > Lethenteron reissneri. The sequence goes on from NC_083817.1 coordinate 11,482,540, forward strand.
CTGAAAAAAATTTGTTTTGACTTTACTTGAAACACTGGTCGAGCGATAGTGTTCATGGACAAAATTAGAAAGCAATGCGTGCTTCGCATCTCCCATGTAAGTGATTAAACATAATTTTGTACACATTTGGCGCAGCCCTTTTGGGGTGCATATAAACATGTGAACCTAGCAAATAGAATACACTGGATTCCCAACGCGTGTTGTTAATGCGCTCTTAAAATACGATTGAGCGAGGGTAGTTCCCCCTCGTCCCAACAATTTATCATGCGCTAGCTGGAGTGCTTGCCAACTGGTTCAGGTGAAGCTTTCCAATGGTTACAGCGCACGGCAAAGGGTGGCTTTACAAAATTACTTTCATTTCATATTAAAGGCGGCCGGGTGATTTTAGGATCAGAGCAGAGCCAGTACCAGAGTTCCTGGGTTTGAATCTGCGCTTCAGCCCCCCCCCCCCCCCCCCCCGTGGTAAGAGAAGTTTAGTTTATGCCACCAATTTCGTTTTGCACCAAGTAGGCTACTTCAAAGGCAATACCGTAATAATACCTTCTGCAGAGTGTTCTCACGGGGGCGATGCATTGCATGCCATAGATCATCTTCACCCTAAATAGAATTATATTAAGACAATTTACACCGTTTACCCAGGGAAGGGCGAGTACATTTTCAGAATGGTCTGCCAAGTTGTCGCAGTAGGGGGCAACGGTGTTGCGATGCGAATAGAGTAGTTTCAGGCAATTGCTCAGCATAATGACTAACGGTAGGTTTAGCTCGAGAAACCAGGACAAAAACCAAATCAGAACTGGGGGAGATAACATACGACCCCCCCCCCCCCCCCACAGAAGGCAGTCCAGAAATCAAACCAAAGTGGGTCTTAAAGGCACGTTACTCACCGCGCCACCCTGCCAAGTTTTAAACGATTGTATTTTTACTTGATTTGAAGCCTTCGTGACTGCAGGAATTACTTTGGTTCTTTTGGTAAAGTCACGTGGAAAGAAAAAGAATTAGAGTACGACGTTAATTGCAAAAAGCAACCGTCATCAGGTAGAACTAAAGTGTGTTTTGTGTCGCTCAAATTTAGTTATACCTGACGGTTGCGTGTTGCAATCGAAACGTTGTACTGTTTAATTTAGTTTTACACGGCTTGATCCATGCAGTCACGAAAGCTTCAAAAATCACGTTTGAACCACTTCTCCGTGGAGGATGCAAGTTCTGTTTGTCAAATTTAACTTAAAATTTAGCAATCTTAGGAGATCATAATCAACCAGGATACTGTTAGCTGACTGTTGCATTACCAAAATTTGCTAAATGTTTTCAAAGTCTAAAATTTACGAGGCTCTCACTAGAGCCATTCGATCTTTCCCTAGGTCGCTTCGGGGTGGATTCATTGACATGGAGCCGAGAAATTAGCAGCTGCCCCAGCAGACCCACATCTGACCAATCCCCCTCTTTAAGGCCTCGACAGAGGCATTGGGTCTGTTTGTCTCAAATTTATTTCTACTCGATGACGGTTAATTGTTGCAATCGAAACGCTGTAATTTATTTTATTTCTACACGACTACCGAAAGAACCAAAGTGGATTTTACGTTAAACGTTTTAAGCCACCATGTAAAATTCCAATCCGTTTATTTAAACCCAATTGCATGCAAGGTCAGAAGCAGACCTCTGGATGCATTTTTATATTGCAATGTTTTCAATTAGCACATTGCACGGGTGAAGTGCGCGTGTTTAAAAGTACAGGCATACCTCGGTATACGACTGCTTTGGAACGTCGAATTTTGTATACGTCGTGTTTTGACGAGAAGGGTCTTGGGATACGCATATACCCCGTTCACGACCCTCCCTTCCTCACCACCATCCTTGTAGGCCATCAACTCCTCTCAGAAAGGTAAAGCGATGTTAAATTTTATTTCAATTTATTTAGTGTATGCATTTTAGTAATAAGTAGTGTCTAAATTTTTTGTAGAACCCCATTAATGTACAATGCCATATATAAAATATCACATACTCTGGAACGGATTATTTCCCTTCCCTTTATTTCTTATGGGAAAAATTCGTTTGGTATACGTCATTCTCGGTATAAGTCCTACCTTCTGGAACGAATTAACGACGTACGGAGGTACCACTATTGGCGTTCAACGCAAGGTGTCAATGTGAATAAGTAAACCCGTAAAAACAAAGTTTTTCACTCTAAATCCTTTATATGCGTGGCGGCTAGAGTCATCTCGTCCTCTGGCTTGAGACGGCTGCCACCTATGGGTCAGATGATTGTCTGCAGTATTAAACAATTGGTAATTAAATATAATATTTTTGTCCTATAAAGTGTAAAATTTTGGTAAAAAAATTCACGAACATTGTCACGCACAACGAGTCTGTGGAAAATGTCAACTCGATTGGATCATGGGAAGTGGGTTAAAAAACGACCGAAAGATTTACACGGTCGCAAGCAAGCACGCAAGCTAACTTAATATAAAGGATTTAAAAATAGAGATACTATGGTCTTTAATTGGTGCCACCATACCCAAGGCTGAGAACCCTGCCATACCACTGCAGGGGAAAGTCTAGAGGAGGCACTTGTGCTTTTGGAAGGAGCAACTTCGCAGTACAAAACTAGTTTTACTTCTCCCTCAATTAAAAAAAAGGCACTACATAGTCTTCCCAAAACATGAATCGCCCAAAACGGTTGGGTTGTTTCAATAGCTATAGCATTAACTCCCATGGAAGTAACATGTACTATATTGCAGTACTGATTTTACACCTGGATTTGGATAAGTGGTTAAAAACAAGTGGGAAAATGCCACACCACTAGGTATGTAAAGTGCAATTTGCCGTCACACAAATGTGCATGCAAGCTACAAGAGTCTTTAACAAATGCAAACTTTATTGAACGTAGAATAAAAACGTAGCCATAAATACTTTAAACAGTAAGTGCACCATCTCGGTCAGTGCTTTTAACAAGAATTTGCAAAAACATAGCAAGCAGACTGCTCAATTCTTCCTGGCAGAGGTTACACCATGACTTCCATTGCAGTCTCCTTCACCTGGGATTCATCCTGATAAACAAAATGCATAATATTCTGTTGAGGATCAAACGTGACAGATGAAATATTGTGGTACATGCAACTGCTTCCATTCCTTGGGACAGCCAAGTTTTTGCACATGCGGTTGAGCTCACTATCGCACATGCATTTAATTGTATGCAGGGTCAGTGGATTGTTGTGCATATGGTTTTGCGGCTGTGCCAAAGTGTTCAGGTTGTACCTCCTGTTCATCCAAACAGTTATTGAAACGCCCAGTATGGGGAGCAAAAAACTGATTTGCCAAATAGGATGTGCAGGCAAAAGGAGTGCCATTAAATTACCCCCAAGCCCCACACATCTATGTAGGTCAAAATGCTTACTTCGAGCTGAATATTAGGGCACAAGTTCTCCTCTGCATCATCTATAGAATCTTCTGCTAGAGTTTGCTTTGGCTTCTTAGTGTCAGAGTTGTTCTCTGCATCATCTCCCTCCAGTTTCCTCTGTAAAAAGAAACCAGAAGTTTCCACAAGGGCAGGTAACATTTGCATACAGACCACGAAAATTTTAGTTCAACAAGCCACCTGCTGTAAGGAAATAAGCTTCCAATTATATTTTAAAGACTGACCAAAGGGAGGCAAGTGAAAGGCTTAAAGGGCATAAAAAGTAAAGGCAAAAATTCAGATTAGTTAACAAGCAAGCATGTGCAGGTATGTTGTCGCCAGAGAAATTTAGAAAGGTTTCCATTTTGTTCTGATGTGGTGAACCAATGTGCAACAGGTAAACAGCTTGCAGTCAAAATGTTAAATGCTCCGTATACAAAAGTTGAGATTACCTTTTTCACCAAGTGAGAAATGTCCTCTGCATCACCTTTAGTTTCTTCAGTTGAATTTCCACACTGCGCAGGCTTAAAGGCAATTGCACGCAATTAACACCTGCAAGCTGAGAACCCAGGTCCAGATGACGACCTACTGCCTAGCATCGTTTGAAGCATAAAATACAACCTCTGGTAGATACTCGCCATGTGGCCCATCTGAAAAGTGTTTACAGCTCTAGCCAATTCTAGATTTGAAGCCATTTAGGGTGTCAGGGGTTATCCAGAGCAACATTTGATATATCAACTGAGAATTACATAAATCTTGGAGTGCTCTCCAAAAAGGCAAACTAATGGAATTTTTAAATTGGTGCATAAACAGGACACCATCTAATTTGCATGTCCCATAAGCCTGACCAACTACTTTAAAATAATCTAACATGGCCAGTGTAGCCGTGTTCCTGGTAGAAAGTATTAGAATCTAAAAAAAATGCTACACCATAATATAACATCAATGCCTGTGGAAAGACCCCTGGTGTTGGTATGTACGGCTACTATGAGGGGGGGGGGTCATGGAACTACCATCCTCTACAAGGAAATGTACAATTAAAAATACGTTGGAGAGCGTTTCTAAAGACCTACAAAGTATGCTTATAGTATTGTTTTTACTTGGGTCTGGTGCCACCAGCGTGCTGTGAATACACCACACAAGACGGCTGAACAAAACTAAGTTTAAGCAGTTTTCAAAACAAAAATTAACAAGACCAGGCTTAGTATTAGGTTCTGGCAACCACAACTATCCTTTAAGGGGTGGTGACATTCTTTATGCGTTTTGGTCGCAATGTGTTTGAAAGTGGATTTTCCTTAATTGCATTCAAATCAAATGCTGAAGTTGACTAGGATGTGGAATTCGTTAAGGCTTATGCTACATGAACCCGACATGAAAGGCCAGCAAAACAGTACCAATCCATGTCATCCAGTAAGTTACCTCAAAACGGTCCTCGCCACTGCTATGCAAAGCTAAATTACACCAAGTATACATTACAAAAGATTACCGAGTGCAAATCATTTACGTTATTACATTAAGGTTGCATATGCAACTTATACAACTAGTAGCGTGGTGGCCCACAAAATGGAAGTTGAAGAGGAATGTAATAATTAAAAAGGTTATGAACCACTGAATAGACAATGACATTGTATGCACATAGAGAACCTTTGCCATATATATCCAAGTGCATTCTGCATTACAGATTAAGTAAAACTAAAAAAACTGGCTAGGAGTCCTTGGACGACTTTCATAACGATTGACGAATTCAACATGCCAACCATGGAAATATTTAAGCCAATGTAAACAAGGCTCGGACACATTTTAAATATCTGCAGTGCATCCATAGGTTTATTTTAAACGTCAAAGCGATGAGCTTCAGGGTTCCAAGGACAAGAACACTAGACCCAATTTTTGTACACCAAGGTAGGCAGATAAAATTGGGGAGGCGGAGATGTGGGAGTTTTAGCTAGAAAGTTGCAGACAATGAGCAAGTCCGTTCAGATATTTAAATGCACAGCAAGTGAAAAAGTAAACCGACCAGTTTCATACAAATCGCCAGGCTGTTGAAAGTTACAAGAGTGCTTATTTAGTCAGGTATACGATGGTGTGGCTTTACCTTTTTCTTCACCAAGTGAGAAATGTCCTTCACCTCGCATGCAATTGTTTTGATTTCTTCCGTAGAGTCAACCTGCACAGGATAAAAACCATTTGTACAAATTATGCATGGGAATTTACAAGTATAGATTTAAAGATTGTGGTCACAAGCCCAAGCAGGCTTAAGTTTAAAGGTGGAGGACCAACATTTGGTTTGGTGTAAATTCAAGCAATTGTTTACAAGCATTAGTTAAAAATACTGTTTTTGGGGTGCTTCATATCCTTGATTAGAAACCGTGGTTAGTTTTGCTTGATCCTACAAAATTCAAGATGGGGGAACATTGCATGAAGATGAATATAAGATTCAAATGAGCATATAAAGGGCTTTTGCTTAGTACCAAAAATGGTGCTTTTCCCAAAAAGTGAAAAGTCTACAACTTTTAAACATGGTACACCAAGTTAAATACTACTATGGTTGGCTCACTTAAATATACTAATATATTCCTGAAATCAGGTGGTGTGAATGCAAATGGTAAACTATTTAATAAAGTGAACTTAAGTCACACGTTAACTACAGGTCAATTTCCAGAGCTCTGTAGGAAGGTATACCTTTTGGCAAACTATTACAGATGAGGCAGTGGCCTACATTGATATGATTAACAATCCAGATTGCTACCCACGATTATAGTATTACCTTTTTGGACGCTAGACAAACTTTGCAATTATAGTGCCACATGTAAATTTCAAGACCAATTACCATGGATTCCTTAATGACTTTTGAGACTTCTGGTTGGTCCTGCAGTTCCTCACAGTCCAAGATTTTGGACTGTATCTCTGGTAACAGTTCCTTTAAAGCCGCAATTTCCTTCTGGTCCTCGGCCAAAGCAAATGCTACTTCTGGAGTCTTCTGTGCAGGCTCCACTTCCTCGAGGCCTTCTGAAAGAAGAGCTATAGACCATACATGCAACCAAACAAAAAAGGCCATGGATTGTAACCAGAACTCCCACCAGCTAGAGTTTAGTCAGTGCAAAACCGTAAACATTCGTATAGTAATTAGCGACTAAGGCAAAAATCAACTAACAATGGGTAGCTACCTAGGTCGCACCCCAGGGGTTTTGGCAGGCAAGAGAACGAATACAAAGTGCACTTCCAAAGACTGTTGAAGCCAGATGTGCAAGCACAAACCCATCATGGTTTTAGCCAGCCATTACTGTCAATTTTACTGTAAAACATACCAAGCCGTTTGTTGATGCACTTCAAAGAGCTGGAAAAATGCTCGACAGCTGCAGAGTAGTTCTTTTCCAGCGAGTAGGCAATACCCAGCTGGTAGTGGGTTTCGGCCAGGTGTCGGCTGTCTGGCTCCAGGTATTTTTGCTGAATAGCCAAACACTGCAAGAAATCTTCAGTGGCTTGCTGGTAGTTGTCTGCAACAAATGGGAAAGGTATTCGTTAAATTATGTCCGAGAACAATATATGGCATCATGGACAGTTTTGGCAAGTGGACACAAGAGCTATATTGTCAAGCTATAGGTCGATTCATTAAAAACAGAAACTGATGCAAGCCAAGACAAATATTTCCAAATGTTAGAGTTATTAAAAAGGCAAATTAACATAGTCAAGTATTTTATGCACATGAAGCTGCAGGAATAGACTTCATAGCCAGGAGGTATTACTGTAGTGGTCGTTATTCACAAGGCATGAAGGTGAGATTGTAAACAGCATATCTTGCAGATATTGGCTGATAAATAGCTCTTTTCAAATGTATTGTTACTAAGTTTACAGACGATTTAAAATGAAGGTGTAGACTTCAAGATCCGATTGCAGGATCGAAAGTTGTGAATAATGGGGTATTCAGGTGCAGAATGGGGACTGGGAAGATGGCCGATGTAGATTCTGAGGTACAATTTCGCATTCGGGTGGTCAACCCAGTCACATGCAGGAGCAGCGGAGTGCACTGCAATGTCTAATTTGTAATTGTGGATCGGCATTGCATCCGTGTTCCGAATACCAGTCAGTTTTTTTTTCTCTTCAATTTGTGTATCAAGTATCTGCATCCATTATGGTTTGAGTGGATGTGGTTTAGGGTGGACAGTTGTGGAAGATCAAACTCAGGGATAATCTGCGTTGGGCCTTTTACAAGGCATTTGCAAGTGCTTTGAAGCCTGTTCAGCTCCAAGCTTCAAATGGTGGAATGCTCATTGATGAGGGCGAAGCACGTTGGTCTAAAATAGCTTGCACACTTCGTGCAATGACGAGGGATGTTAGGTACTGGTGAATGGAAAGGCAACCGTTTGATAAGACTTCCCAGAAGGTTGCAGAAGATGGGTGAGAGGTGTGACCGTAAGGCAGCCATGGTGTACGGGTAAACTAGTGATAAATCAAACTGCAGTGTTTAGTTGGACATAAAGGCAAATTATTAGTTCTGCATTTTACCTGGTACAGTATTTCAGCTTGAGAACACAAAGGCCATTGTTGAGATCAGTCACTGGTACTCTAGTTTCTGGACCAAGTGGACCCATGTTTTGGTCTTTGTGGCTACCTTTTAAGGTGGTCATGTGAGGTTTGCATACGTCCCAGCTTCACTCCAAAATAGAAGTTGGGTCATAGTGTTGCCACTGGTCACTTCAGTGGGCTTGGCACTCAAAGATGAAATGCAGTAGCTGTTTTATGGGAGATTTGCTTCAACATCCATTTCTGGAAATATTGCTATGGTGTTTAGGTCTTGTTTAGAGTAGATGTTTGTTGAAAGTAGCTGCGTGTGTTTCCAGGGCAAGGTTCGCTGCATACCAATCTGTGCGACGTGGTTTGCGGCATGTCACTTAGACTTGCCATCGAGTATTGAACTTTGTAGCAAGCCATTGGCAAAGCAGGGCGAGCTGGCTTTGTCGGCCAGATTAGATAGTTACTTATTGCACAGCAGCATGCATATCCAGGTGTAGAGGGAAGTACGAGCACTAATCCAGACCTGTATTTTAGGCTGACAAGTCTAAAGGCTGCACCAGTCTTGAATTCCTGGAATCCTGCCTTAAAAAAAAGTTACGTCACAAGGACCAAAACCTATCACAGCAGCCAAGATCTAGGCCAGAATCTTACTTCGGGGATGACCAAAGGGGGGGGGGGGGGTCACAGGAGGATGCATTCCATGAGTTATGATCATGACCATCAGCCTATAGCTTTTTGGCTAGCCCGGTTTGGGTACTGCACCGACTATTGCCTCCTGCCAGGGCTTAGGCACAGGTTTGTCAGCCATTCAAGTTCCCTTTGGCCGATGTGGAGGAAGGGAGAATAATCTCATTTCTGCTTAAAGCCTTGCCTCTAAGCCAGACCCCTTCCTCGGTTGATGGCGGTGGGGTTTTTGAACATGCGTGTCTTCGTGTTTGCCACTAGTTTATGGAGGTTATATAATCTGTCAGCATCCTTTTGGGTTAGCAACACCTGGATATAAAAGGGTGGCTGGAAAGCATGTGAAGTCCAGGCCTTAATGTACAATCCACCACTGATGGTCTGCTCAAGTCTAAAGACACTAGAGCAAGGCCATGCACACCTGTGGGCTGCCCAAATGGTTGTAATTTTGCAGGTCCTGGGACTTTTGACCAGCAGGAAGTATTTTCAGAAGCCTCGGGGGATGCCCTGTGCAGCAGCAATGAAGCCAAAGCTGTCATTCCGGTGTTGAAGGAACGCGACTTACAGCCAGTGGTTCCCAGTCAGCTGTGGCCAAGTTCTATCTTGGTAAATGGTTTACAGAAATCAATGGACCCATGTTGGCTTTTGGGGAAGCTTGCAAGTATTTTTCAGGGATGCACGAAGTATGCTCCCACCTTTGATCTTTGGAAATGGATCATGAAGTCCGGGGTTGTAATTACATTGCTAGCAAGCAGTGGACTGTTGCTTGCTGCTTAGGATTGAAATCAAGGCGCAGATCTCTGGCGACCAGTGTTGTCCGATCTACTGTATTGGTTGCCGTTTAGTCATTAACGTATAGGACTGGGATTGGTGCAATTGAAAATACTGGCTCTGTACATGGTGATGTGCAGTTACCTTATCTTTTTCAGTTGGCGGAAAGGTGCAGAAATAATGGCAAAGCCATATTTTGGGTGGCAATGGCTCATCGTGAGGTTATAGCCAGAGATGTGGTAGCAACTGGCATGTTGGGCATACAAGACACGTTTCTTGAAGTGTTAGGACAATGTTACGGTCTTAATTATGCGTTTGCAAGATACTGCGCCATTGGCCTGGGGAGTACCACATTCATTTAGAGGATCCTTGTCCTAGGCCCGATTTGGACTAGAGGGCCATTGGTGTGGTTCTGGAGATGGGGGATCAATGATTGACCACCACGTTAATAGAATTTGTTAAGATTTCATTTAGTGGGCTGTGGAGGGATGCCATCTTCTGTTACATTGATGGCTGCAGACCTACAAATAGAAATTCCTTTAATCTTATGCTATAGCAAATAAAATCTCTCAAATCCACCCAAACTTTCAAAAATTTAAAATGTAAGATGGTGCGTGCACAAGAATGAGATGGTGTGAAGCACCTTTCTCAAGACCCAGTTCACCTAGCTTGAGAAGAGCCTCTGCAGCATGGAGTTGCGCTTCACGGTTGCGTTGCCTGCAAAAAAAGCCACCCATATTTCACTGTTATGAAAATGTTTCTGCAAGTAAAACAGACAAGCAAACTACTATTAAAACAGCTGTACAGAAATCAAATTAGCAAACCCATAAATGTTAGCCACGAATATAGTCCAGAAATTGGCATCAGGTCCTACCTTGTACAGATGACCCTTGCCAGGTCGAGCATCTCCCAGGCAAGCTGCATATGGGAAACTTCCTCTCGCGAATCATCCACATCATTAGTGTCCTGAAGAGTTTAAATATGAAGGAGTTACATTCTTCGAAAGTTAGAGTAACGTTTCAGCTAAAACTACATCATTTGAACCAGATCAGGCCATTTGAATAATTCAATGTGAATGTTCCTGGAGTATGCCAGTTGCACTTTCTAATTACAAAAAAAATGGGATTTGCCAGGCATGCACTCCCCCAGGAGCAAATCAATTCGTGCCACAAAAAGACCCTCACTTAAAATTCACCATTCTGTCCCTGTACAACTGCAAATTCCATGCACGGTTGACATTTTAAGCACAAGCCCAATTATGAAATAAGCTTGCTGCCGTAATCCAAGGCAAACACTAAAACGTTAAAGGTATAACCACACCAAGACAAAAAGATATCCCAGCAAGCCATTTTTGGGCTTTAGGGGCTATCAAGTACTTATTGTAAATGCACACGATTGGGTGCAGTAGATAGCAGCCTTTTCCAGGCCCCTACACCCCATCTACTTTGAAGTAGAGACGGAAATGCGCAAATGGTGCATGGCCAAGATTCAATTTATAGGTTCAAAGTTCAGTGACACCGCTTAAACCAGCCTATTTGAAAAGGAAAGGTATCCCCTTGTACATGGACATCTTAAGAGCATTGTTTCCTTCTACAAAAATAAAAACACTTAACGCTTTAATGAAATGTACCGTCCAAGATGCCCCTCTCCTTGCCCCCTCGCTCCTCCTGCCACACCCCCCCCACCCCTCGCCGTGGCTCCCCGTAACGCAAGGGACCGTGGTGATTTACAGCCAACGAGTCGAGCATCGACAATTAGAGCCGTAAAAAAGATAGTTTAAAAATGTTAATTTTCAATGATAGAATAGAGTATTGTCATCAGCACGACATACCTATACGAAGTTTGCAGTCGATAGCATTGGGAAGTGTAAAAAGTGAGTTACAAGATTTGAGCATACAGACGAGAAGAGGTCAATAAAAAACAGGCCAATATTTGCAATGCAGGAGCCATTGGATAAATTGTGCAGCAAGCAGTCGCCAATCTTCAGTTACCTTTGCAACATCTTCGGCCATATCAACTTCAGCCTCGTCACCTTCTTCCAAATCCATTTTTGGACCGTTGGGTATATCCATGGAGGAATGGGCTGTTGGCTTAGAGTCTTCATAGGAGAAGAGATTTTAAAAAGCAGGAGAAATGTAAGGGGGCATAAAAGATTAACTTTGGTGAAGAGCAATGTTTACCAATTTTTAAACATGTGGGCTTTCGAAACCAATGTTATGTATAGGTTGGGTTCGATTGCATAAATGTTCCGAAAACACACCCAACAGCCAATTAAGGCTTCACGTAAAACAGCATACCAATTTGTTACGAGTACAGCATGTGTGTTGGAAAGCCAAGCCAAGTATGTTTGGCCAGGAATTACAACTAGCGTCATCAGGCGATAGCCAGATGGAGAAGTCGGTTTCGTTCCTTAACAAGGTGTATTACACTTGTGCGCTAGTGAATTGGGGGGAGATTAATGAATGCGGTATCCATTGCTATTTGGGTTATATGGTACTTGACGTACATTATGCATGCACAGCCCATTGTTATTGTACTACCTGGCTATCGTCCTAAAATAGTCATACTAATGGTAATCCCAACTGAAGTATAGAGACTTGTATTACACAGGTAGGAACAGCTTCCACTGCCCACCAGGGATTGTCGTGCATAGCCCCCCCCCCCCAAACATGCACGCTCCCGGATTGGTTGAAGCGAGCTGTTTGTCGTCCACGAATGCGCTGGTCAACCAAGTTCCTATCTGCTCTCCGAAGGAACGTGTTTCATGGTTAAAAATTAATTAGAACCGTTCACATAGCTAGGACTTAGTCCTGCTTTGAAGTAAACTGATTTAAAGCTTTCGCGACTGCAGGAAATCATACTATTTGGGTCTTTAAAGTCACGCTGTTAGAAAGAGATTGACGTTTTGATTGTAACAGGCGAGAGAAACTGACCAAAATCACAATTCCAAATACCCAGCCATTAAAATTCACTATGGGAAGTGGAAAAGGCAAGTTACCATTCTTGGATGTTTTAAATCGTAAAGGAGACCAGGATGGCTCATTTGGGATACAGTCTACAGACAAGCCACCCACAGATGCCCATCTAAAATCCAACTCCCACCACCATCCAACCCAGAAGAATTCCCTCAAAACACTCCACCATTAGGGCCCGTTGCATATCCAACCAGCACCACCTGGCCAGTGAACTGGAGCACGTACACCAAGCCCAAGATAAATGGATATTCGGACCGCAAAATCTGTAAAGCTGTCACCAATCTTGGGGAGAGCCATTTGAGGATCCAATCCAAACCATCTTGCCATACACAGCAGGGGTTACCAAAAATATTTCCAAAAGCATGAACAAGATCCAGGTGGTATTCACCAGTACATATAATTCGTGTTCTGATCTCATCTTGGAAGGATGGGATCCCCGACATGCAATATACCGGTGTCTGCATACCAAGCTGTGCCTGCGGTAGTAGTTACATTGGGAGAAAGTGACACGTCTCAGACCATGTTCGTGAACATATGGCAGATCTCAAAAACACGGCAGGACCAATACCTCGGTCGATCATTGTTTTAACTATGGGTTCATATGAAATTATTTCTTCCAAGATGAAGGTACTGGCAAACCCACCTGGTTATCAAAGATTCGTTCATTAAGCCATCCAGATAGACAATTTCAACTGAGATGGGTACAAACCGAGCAATCACCGGAAGGACATGATTAACCAGGTAAAGTCTTAATCTGCCGTGATATTTCTATACTTCCTGCCAATGTTAGCCGACCGAGTTGCATCACTAGGTTGATGTGCTACTCGACTTGCCAACGTGTTTAAATGCATGCCTGTATAGGTCACACAGCAATTTAGGGACTACCATTGGTAGGGCTAGTTACAAAAGCAGAAAGTACAACGGGGCATGTCTAATGTACAGATTACAATATAACCAACACAGCAATAGAAACCCATTGTCATGTACATGCATTAATTAATCCCCACTTCGTGCAAAAAGATGGGTCACGTCACCACATCTATGCCTCCATTTAAGGAATGAAACAAGTGGACTTCAAAAACCTGGCTATTGCCTCGTGAAGCTAGTTGTAATTACTGGCAAAACATCGTACTCAGATTGTAAATAGTGGCGTGGCGTTCCACTGGTGTGCTGTACTAGTAACGAATTGGTATGTTCTGTTTACGTGACAAACCTTATAGTTATGCAATCGAGCCCAAAGTGTTAAACTATTCTGCACATTTCTTACCAACTTTCACCAAGGCCTCCCGAGGTGCATCATGCTTTCCGTTGGAGATAACACCTTGGCCTTGATTCTTATCGACTTCGTCATTCACTAGCCCACTTGTTTCCTTGAGGTCATTCGAATGAGCAGTTCCATGCTCCATGCTATCTGGACATAGTGGGTCACTGCGCCTCTTTAGAACAGCAGGCTCCTCAAGTGTATCCTCAAGAGCTGCAGGCTTCTCAAGGCTGCCACTTGAACATGACGGTTTTTCTTCAGAGTTGCTGCCATCTGTACAAGTTGGTTTGTCCACTGCATTGGCTACTACAGATTCCTCAGGAGCTGCAGGCTTCTCAAGGCTGCCACTTGAACATGACGGTTTTTCTTCAGAGTTGCTGCCATCTGTACAAGTTGGTTTGTCCACTGCATTGGCTACTACAGATTCCTCAGGAGCTGCAGGCTTCTCAAGGCTGCCACTTGAACATGACGGTTTTTCTTCAGAGTTGCTGCCATCTGTACAAGTTGGTTTGTCCACTGCATTGGCTACTACAGATTCCTCAGGAGCTGCAGGCTTCTCAAGGCTGCCACTTGAACATGACGGTTTTTCGTCAGAGTTGCTGCCATCTGTACAAGTTGGTTTGTCCACTGCATTGGCTACTACAGATTCCTCAGGAGCTGCAGGCTTCTCAAGGCTGCCACTTGAACATGACGGTTTTTCGTCAGAGTTGTTGCTATCTGTACAGGTTGGTTTGTCCACCGCATTGACTACTGATGCCTTGGGGGCTGTAGGCTTTTCAAGGCTGCCACTTGAACATGGTTTCTCTTCAGAGAAGCTGCCATTTGTAGCAGTTGATTTAGCCACGGCATTGGTTACTACAGATTCTGCCATCTCCACCTCAACTTTCTGGTCACCCTCTACAGCTTTGTCTTCTGCTGCAGACTTGTCCTCAGAGTCTGTGGCAGGGATGAGACGGGTTTAATAAGGAGTTGAAATTCCCAAATTCTATTTTTAAATAGTCACTCGTTTCGAAAACAGAATTCAAAGTACGATCCAAGCTCCACAAAGGATACATAAAAACGTGAAGCTAGCACAAAACCCCACAATATTGTACACGAGACATGACCAAATATCGTCCAATTTCAGATCTAAAATTCGGTTGATAAACTACAAGCCAAAGGGAAGTCAGGCAAGAGTACTGCATACCTTTGGAAAAACTTGTGTACCCACATACCTTTTTGTTCCTGAACCTGCATGCCTACCACTTCTGTTTCTCCATCTCTAAAGCCAACATCCTCCTCTGCGTCACTGCTCAACTTCCCCTCCGACATGGCATCATAAACCTTTTCACGAAGCTGCTCCATCTCCTCCTCCGTCTGAACGTCATCTGCCAATGGCATTACAATAAAATGGATACCAAGTAGGATACAAATTAGACTACATGATAAACAATCTTGCGTGGCCAGCATTGTCTGTTTACTTGCAAACTATTTAGTACAGTGGAAAAAGCTTGGGCAGTAGTTCAAATTTAAAACAAGCAGTCCGAAGCATGAAGATTCTAATAAAATGTGGTAATCACATTTGTTGAACAGCCCACTATTTGGAAACCTTAACATTCTAGATAAGACATTGCACAAAAACACTTTGGCAAATGTTGGCATTTAGCCTGAAAGAAATTGATGGGCTATAGCTCTTTACAGAAGTCTAGGAAGGGCAGAAAGACACATAAAAACCAATGCAAAGTATTGGAATAATAAGTTAAAGTTCTAAGTACATTGCACAAGTAAAATTTAACGATTTTTCTCAATCGAAAATGTAAGCTTCCATATGAGTGCCTTAAGGCAAAGTTTGATAAGACTGGGCCCTTGTGTTCATACCTGCCACAATGTCCGTATCACCACACTCTTCATTGCTTACTCCAGCCTCTTCCAAAGGCATTCCCTCCAAGGCTTTTCCTACAATGCCGTTCTCTATCCTGTACAGACAATGTAGCAAGGTGGCTCGAGTCCTGTTGCATATTCAGTACTGAAATTAATGGCAACACGGCACAATAGGCCATTAAGATGGTGCGCGACGCGTGTCATTATTGGGCCCGTCTAGCAGCAGCAAATATACAAACCAGCCTTTGGTCCATTGCTACAAATCTGAACGTGACATCGGGTCTAATTACCATCACACCGTGGGATGACAAGTTAATTTAAGCAACTTCCTAACAAAACATTAAACGCGTGTCACGAGCACCAATACGCTTCAGTAACAAGTCATAATTCCTAGCACAATATACAAAAGGCAATCTAGAATTTTCAACAACATGTAAGGTGCAGCGTTTTGGTACTCAAGTAACATTGACTTTTAAAAAACGTGTATGTGCTTATAGGTTTACCGATTACTTTTGGCAACAAGAATACTAAAAAGCCAGTATTTAATATAAAGCAACTACTTCCAAAAAAGTTACTAAATTAAATGCTCAGGAAGTTTAATGGGAAACCTAGTCCAGTAAAGAACCTAGGGTTGGGCTAGCATTAGTGTATGGCAACAGGTGGTCAGTTTGGACAGCAGTGTATGGTGAAATCAAGCCATAATGGATTGTTACAAATAAGCAATTCCAAAAGAGTTTCTAAAGAGAAGAGCCATTTGTAAGCCTTTAATCTGGTCAAAAACACCAAGGACTATGCACCATGCAGCTTGAATAAAACAGAAACCCATGAGCAGTGTAGTCCCACCTGGCAAGTTCAAGTAATGCTTTCCCATACACCATGTATGCTTCCCCGCACTGATTTGCAGTCTCCCCAAACTCCTTGGCACTGTGACAAAAGCATCAGAGCAGATACAACCAAACAGGATGGGTAGACATACCAGTCGCAACCAGACTGCCGACTATTTTGCATTTTATTTAAAACTTTTTTAATTCATTGTTTTTAAACATGCTAACTGTGCAATTAGACCAAGTGCAAGTCATAATTAAAATTTTTGTAGATGAAACGTGGACTAAATATCCCAAATGCTACCATTTAAATAAAACTACCATATTGTAAAGAAACTATGCATTCAAGTAAAGCATAAAATGCTACCCATGGCTTAATGACTACTAAAAAGGGCTCTGTCAATATAGCATCTTGTTGTTACAAAGCCAATGTCATCTGTCACTTAATATACCAGTGCGTATTGGATTTAATTTGAAATCCAAATAATCCTAAGACCTGGAATCTCATTTGCAAGTATCCTGGGTTTATAGATGGCAACCTCCAAAAGAGGAAGACCACTATAGCAGATACACCAACGTCAGTTCTGGCAAAGACAAAAAATATCACAACGATGCAAAAGTGGGCCAATGCAAAGCACGGGTGTGGTAATGTGGCTACTCACAGCAGCGCGCAGCTGTCTTGGAGAGCATCCACAGCTGACGGGATATTTCCATCGGCAAGATTCTGCTTGCCTTCTTCCAGCAATTGAATGGCAGTTGCCACCTCAAGGATTTCGGGGCTGCAAGGGCAGTTGATCACATTCGCAGCAAAATAAAGGCGAATTCAAGTGGGGACGTATTTCATTTGTAATATTTTCCACACGCTTTATTTTAGGGGCGGTACCACATTTCCTTCAACCCCCCCCCACCCTATTCTAGCGGTAAGGGACCATTCATTTAGTACGTACGCAAAATCTGTCAAAACAGACCCCCCCTCCCTGTATGCACACCTACTTTACACCCCACCTGTGTACGTACGCTTGACGCACCACCCGAATCCTATAGAACGGCCGATATTTAAAGTGTGTAAGCAAACAGTCCTTCGGACTAGCCAACTCATTTGAAGGCCAATATAGGAAAGTTATCGAGGCTTCACCCGCCCCCCCCCCCCGTTTCCTATGTGTACGTACATTCATAAAAGCTTTTTGGGTTATACATAGAGTTGTGTCGCAACCCTCAACCCGACACGGCAAATCCATAAGTCACGTGAAAGTAAAATATGCATTACTTCAGCCCACCGGTGTTGAGTGAACCCACAACATTTACAATTGGAGTAAAACGTAATTACATCCAGCATCTTCGGGCGACTTACCAGAAGAGCATTCTGGCAAATCGACAGAAGATGCCGCATGTAATTTCTAGCGAAACGTCCGTCGTACTCAAATTGTGAATGGTGTGGATTCTCACTTGTGGGCTGAAATGGCAAACTACTTGACTTTGTTAACGTAAAAATGTTTTACCGATTAGCCGTGTTGGGTGGTGGAGGGTTGCAACATTTAATAACGCGATTTAACCCAAAAACCTTTATGAATAGTATTGGTTGCGAAAGCCGGTGTTAAAACCGTACGTACATTCAGTAGACCCAATTACGCATTTTGGTTACCGCCCCCCTCTCCATGCGTACCAAATGGGTAGCCCCTAATGAACGTATGCGTTCCAGTATCCTTACGTTACGTGGTTGGGTGGCTCGCCAACTACCAACATTGAAGAGCCGAAGCTAAGCAACAGAAGTAGATTAATGCAAGGGGTAGGATTTAGAAACCATTTGTTATTTTGGTTAAAGTTCAGTTGCCTGCTCACGTACCGATTTTACACCCTCGGTAAACGCAAACCAAGAGGATGACATGTGCAGCGTTAATGCACACCCTTAAGCTCATACCAGATATCCAACGGCATGCACTACGAAGATTTAAGGTTCATATAACATATGGCAATGGTGCGACCTCGCCTGGTCAGCCACGAGTGGAAACCGAAGTCAAATACAAGACCATTACCACAACTTAAAAAATGTATTCGGGATGGTGAGGGCCACATTAAAAAAACATTACAGCACAAGCTTCGTTGAGAACCCCATTCCAGTACTACGTATGAACTCTGGCGCCGTATGTCGCCAACAGCGCTAATAGGGAGGTGCGGGGGGGGGGGGATTAATTTAACAAAGCAGCTGTAAAGAAACGTTTGCAAAAAGGCTATTGCAGCACCTGCAACTTACATCTTTGAAAAAATGTCACCCAGAAACACTTAGACTGCGAAATAATCGTGCAAGGCAATTCAAGAGCACATCAACGAATCCGGTTGTACATTCGAAGCGGTGCCATCAATGCAGAGCGCACCTGCACCAACTACAGTTATTTCAGGTGTTGCTAATACAGTACTTAAGACAAAAAAACTAACTTAATGCAGAGTGCGTTTTAGCAATCGTTATGTAGCAATTTTCTCCAAAAACAAAGATCACGGCATTTTACTTGGAATTACACACGCGGGCTATGCAATTTGGGTCAGATAAGCCATCGGTAGGAGCAGGCAGGAAAACAACGAGTTAACGTGTTTCAAGTTCAGGATATTACCGTAAACAATTTAGAAAGTTCACTTTTAACTACACGTCCAACCACTTAAAATCTTGGATGTACCGTATTATTACAGATTGAAAAATGTGGGAATTGTAATTAAACTGCGCCTCACGCGCCAAAAAAAAAAAACGTTTAGAGATTGTTTGGCTTGCAGATCTGCGAGTGTTAAAACCCAAATTACACCTATTAACTTTATAAAAAAAACATTCGTCGCGGTACACCGCCGACTAGTATTTTTTCCACGTTTAAAAAACGCAGGCAAACACGTGCCTAAAAAGTTTAAGCGTATTCCCATATGCTATTTTGTTTTTTTACACAAGAGCCAATTGACGGTTGTAAAAGAAAAAACTTCGATACCGTAACTTGCTAAAGAAAACCTCTCGTCATTAATTTCGTTGTGTGATCCAGAACGCTAGTCCGATATTAAAATGCATTCGAGTGATTTTAAACTCCTAACCTGCATTGACCAGCGTGGCAAAAGATGGTCCAAACATCGTGACCTAACAGTGCGTGAGGAAGCCTTCATCATCTAACAGTGGACCGACAAACACGTGCACCGTTTAAAAACACCGAGGCGTTCGCGACGCAATGTTTCTAGTACATCACAATGGTGATTTAGAGAGCAAATCCACAACATTTACAACCGCTCTACTCCAGTAGTGAACATTAGTACATTTAATTCAAGATCTCAAGAACGGCCACTCGGCTTTCTGTTAGTTGAGAGACACGCTCGCAATTACGCCTTAAACGAGGAGAGTTGTCAGCTTGTGTGCAGTCTCCGGGCCCTCTGGTTTTTAACGTGCAAATTTAGAACACACACACCTGGCGTATTTGGCTGCCATACAGTTTACACCCGATAGACCACTTTGTAGAGTTGTCACCGTGGCCAGGTCGCGTCTTAAAATAGCTCTATATACCTCAGTGGGCTTACCCTGGTACAATTTAAAATGTTTAGCTTAGCTATGCCCGAGTCACGAGGGCTCACAAACGACGTTAGCAGCTCGAGACGGAGCATCGTGGCGCAGAAACTTCCCCTGGGGCACTGGTGCGAGAGATTAAACAGCACGGGGGGAGGGCAGTTCGGGTCAAACTCCCTCCCCGTAGGCAGAGTTGCAGTTAGAGAACCTGCACACACCTCGAAAGCTTCGCCATCGTGGAGACCCACAGGTCCTCCCAAACACACGCCAGGGGCCTACAGCTCCCTAGGGGGGGGGGGGGGGGGGGGAAGATGTAGGCCCCTGACGCACTTACACAGATTGGGCACTGCGATCAAGGTCGTGGTTGGCAGTACACGAAAAAAATAAAGCTCACCAGTCTTCTTCCTCATCCTCCTCTTCTTCTTCTTCTTCATCATCGGCGGGAAGGGGGATTTTGCTTGGAGTCACGCAATGCTCAACAACCGCACTAGCCATTCTTACGCTGTGCTCACCACCACGGGGATCTCAGAACGGGATAAAACTTAACAACCAGCTTCGCTGCCTCTGGGACTTAAAAAAAAGCGGACCCACAAGTCTCACTGATCGTTCACTACGGCTGCCCCTACTTTTTATACCTACGTGCGCGCGACCACCTGCAAGGCGCACCAAGCCGCGTGCCAATTTGGGTCTTTGGGCTCATCAACGTTCAGCGACGCCCACCCCCATTGTTTGCAGCGCAGCAAATCCACTTCGGGCCACCGTTGAAACCATGGGCTTTGTCGCGAGCAGCTGTGCACACGCCTAAGCGTTAAACCGTGCACAGATTACTAAATTTTGTAATCAGTGTCTGTTTCAAGTCGCCGTGAATCGTCGACGGCGAAGGCCGTGATACGCACGCGCTCGTAATTATTGATGTGGCGTTTGAGCGTGCAATGCAATCTGTTGGAATTTACGCTCTGTTGTGCTGTATACAGTCGTGTGTTATACAAGTTAAAACCACACTGGTGATCGGAATGTTTTCCTAAACACATTCCTGCGGAGGGAGCTGGTAGGAACGTTGGGTTGCTCGGTCAATGGCCAACGGCGGCGTGGTGTATTCCGCAAATATGCCCGACTGTGAGGGCGGGCACAAGCCATCGTGAGTAGGTTAAACGTTGAGTTTTTTAAGGGCACCACAGGGTGACCAGCCCCTCCCCACCCAGCCCACCCCTCCCTCCCACCCCCCACCCAGCCCCACCCTCCCCACCCAGCCCCTCCCCACCCAGCCCCTCCCCACCCTCCCCTCCCCACCCAGCCCCTCCCTCCCCACCCAGCCCCACCCTGCACGACGGACGAACACAATAATCCCCTGTGGGCTGGTGTAACCAGGAGGTTCCTACCAGTATTAAATATCAAAGGTATAAATATACCAGCCTAGTTCATTCATTGTATGTGCATTGCTGTAATTTAATAATGTGTGGAAAATATTCATGAGCAGGTGACCTCCAAATGGACCCCCCCATTATTATTACCTACTATAATGAGACAATGTCTGTGTGTAACGCTCGTGACGTCAATCCACGTCGAATAGCCCCTCTCATTAATAATAATTACAAGGTGACGTCCTCCATAATAATTAGCGGCTGACGTCATTCCACATGGGGGGCCGAGGAGCCTCCTCCCCCCTCCACGGCATCAACTTACAACCCTCACTACAAAGGCAGAACCCTCACGTCACGCGATCTCCGTAACGCTATTGAGACATCAAAGTAAAAAGGACGTCATGATGAACAAGGGATTATAACCTTAAAATGAAATAGGTCTGTGTCACCGCGCCCTTACAAATTGCACACGCATTAATGCAATGAATATCACATAGCAGGCCTGCTTTTTCAGATTTACTGCAACACACCCGTCCTTGGACGGGCAAAAGGCTAGTTTAATAATAATAGCGGTGTCAACTTGTAATGCGCTGTGGTATACAATACACGGGGACTGAGACCGGATCGCCGATTTTGCACATAACCAATTGCAACAAGTAAACCCGTAAAAACAAAGTTTTTCACTCTAAATCCTTTATATGCGTGGCGGCTAGAGTTCTCTCGTCCTCTGGCTTGAGATGGCTGCAATCTATGGGTCAGATGATTGTCTGCCAGTATTAAGCAATTGGTAATTAAATATTTAATTAGTTTTCCCTAAACAGTGTAAAATTTTGGAAAAAATTTCACGAAAATTAATTGTCACACACAACGAGTCTGTGTGGAAAATGTCAGCTCGATTGGATCACGGGAAGTGGGTTAAAAAACGACCGAAAGATTTGCACGGTCCTAAGCAAGCAAGCAAGCACGCGAACTTAATATAAAGGATTTAAAAAGAGGGACGTGTCACGTGATTATTCGATCCATGGATCGATTGCCAATTAATCCGAATAGTAATACCTGCCATTCGCCACGGCGCCTGTGACAGGCTACGTGCAATTTGAGGCCACGTGAAGTGTCGAAGGATCGCTGACAGGTCTCGGGATAGACCAAGCAGGTGCCATGGGTTGGCTGACTGCAATGAATCCACACAGCGATTAGCCCAAAAAATATGATAAACCAGGTATGACTGATATCTGTTGATTATATTCTTATGCCCGTTTCTAAATTACACTTTATTCAATGAGTGCATACAAAGTGGTGCTGTCCTTACATCCGATTGTATGTTAATATTGATTATGTGAGTGTATACAAAACAATTTGCGGGATAAGGGGTTTACTCTCTCACTCTCCAAAAGTTATGAATATCCAGTAGTTATTTATATGCATTTTTCTAAACACAGGCCTTTTGTCAATGTACTGCTGGTTGAAGGCCTCACCTAACCTTTGCCCCCTCTAATTCACTAGTATAATCAGCAAGGGTCTCTCTACTGCTGAATGAATGTCTCCCTCACCTCGCTTTCTAACCTCTAATTCACCATCAGCATCATCATCCAGTTTAACCACAACTGGACGAAGGCCTCCCTAAGCCTTCACTAATGCAGCAGCAGCCATGATATATCCACTGCTGGATGATTAGCCATACTTCACCACACTGGTCAATGCACTGGCCTCCAATCACGGCCACCACTAACATCAATTGCCTTTAGCAAAGCACGCAGGGCTGCTGCTCTTCATCACGAGAACGGCAAGGTTCCCGAACCACGCAGAGCTGGCACCCAGGAGCTCTGCCCCGAATCACCCTCGCCACAGCGTGAGGGCCTTCCCGTACTGTCGCCATGGCCTTCAGGATGAGCTCTTGTTTGTGTAGTGACATCGCTGGATGTCACCATGCTGTGCGTGCAGTACCGGCCCTAGAGGGGCACGGTGTGCGTTGAGTAATAGCACTGGATGGCACCATGCTGTAAGTGCAGTGCTAGCCCTATAGGGCATGGTGTGTGGGTGCTGACCAAAGGGGAAGGTCGAGTAAGGCCATGGCACTCTGCTTGACACAGGAGGACACGTGACCGGTTAAGATGACAGAGGGCCCCCAAGAGGGAGCTAGGGGGGTCACGTGATAAGGACCCAGTTCTTTTCCGATGGTTCCGGAAGGTGGACGTGGCCAAGGGCGGAGCCAGTCACGCCGCAGAGAATATAAGCCGAGTCCCGAGAGGGACCGGGGTTGTTCATCCTAGGAAAAGAACCCTTCGTCTGTGATCTACGTTCTACAAGTCTTCCAGCACGTGGATCCGAGCAGATGCTGTTGGTCCTGGGTCCGTAGTAACAGTTACGTAGTAATTAGTGTAGTTAGCCGGGTGGTCACCACCCGAGGTTGTTGTTCTGTTTAGGCGAAGTTACCCCATGTGTTGGAACTAAATAAATGTCCTGCCTCCAAAGCCTATGTTTTGCGAATCAGTTGAACCCGCTACAACTGGCGTCAGAAGTGGCCAAAGTTTTTTGACGTTGTCGGACGACGAGGACGATGAAGGCGTTATTCTCCAGATAGCCCCGGGGATGGCGACCCCGGAAAAAGGGAGCGAGGCGCCGCCGGCAGAGCAACGCGATGACAATCTTAGCAACGGCTCCCCGCTGGCAGGGAGAGAGCGCCGTACGTTCCGAGCACGCCTCGCTGAACTTCTTGAGGCCGTAGCTGCGATGGTCGTTGAGCTCGACCGTGGAAAACCGGTGGTGGAGGAGAGAGCACTGGAGCTGCGCGGAGCCGAGTCTTCTATCGCTGTTTCCCGCCAGCGGGAAAGCTCCGTGGCGCAACACGCGCACACGGCCGCCATTTTGTTATCGGAGCAGGACAGAGAGCCCGCCAAGTCTGAAAGTCCACCGAGTTCGCCAGTCGAGATCCCATCCCTCAGGCGACGTCTACAGTTTGTTAAAGAATTTTCAGCCGCTGGAGGTAACTGGGTGGCCTTCAAGCATCATTTCCAGACGAACTGCGACTTGGCTGAATGGATGGAGGCGGAGGCGC
Organism: Lethenteron reissneri; assembly: GCF_015708825.2. Classification (NCBI taxonomy): domain Eukaryota; kingdom Metazoa; phylum Chordata; class Hyperoartia; order Petromyzontiformes; family Petromyzontidae; genus Lethenteron; species Lethenteron reissneri. The sequence goes on from NC_083817.1 coordinate 11,506,760, forward strand.
TGAGAGCGCTACCCGCCGCGCTTGACGATGCCTTGGAGGCGTTTTGCGCAACCCCACCATCGGAGAGGGCAACGCTTCAGCAGGCCTTTGCCCAAATGGCAGCAATTTATGACCCGCCATCGAATGTTCGCCATAAGTTTGCTGCGTGGAGGAGAGGGGAGGCCGAGATGCCCCTCGCCTTCCGCAGCATGCTGTTGGCACTAGCAAAGGCTGCATTCCCGAAGATGGACCACGATGGAGTCGACTCGCTGGTCCTCGAAAGGTTGCTGACGTTGGCAAAGGACCTCAACATCGTCCTGCCAGCCACGGAGGAAGATGATTTATCTTTCCTCAAAGTTGCAAGGTGCATCCAGGCGCACCTGCTTTTGAAACAACATAAGGGGTTGGTGGCGTGTACAGTGCCTCTTGAGACACGTGATACACCCGAAGACGTGGAGCCCGTAGAAGCCTGCGATTGGCCCAAGGCAGAGGCTGGTGGGGGGACAGCATGGTGCAACGAGATGGACAACATCGACGGCGGGAGACCCTTCCTCGTCTTGGAAGAGGCTCCGTTGTGTGCTACAACTGTGGGTTGCCGAGAACCACGGCGACGCCTCCCCAGACCACCGCCATCATCTTCCCGACTGCCCTCAACTCTGCTATATCCCAAGGCGAGTCGCGACACACCACACACTCGGCCCTTAAATCCACCTCACTCATCGTGTTCGGATGGTTTTCATTTCCATCGTGTGTCGGGGCGTGAGGGTTCGTATTATGCTCGGGCTGGCTGGCCACTCCGACTGGGTCTGTGGTCGGAGTTGGCCCATAGGGTGGTTGCCGCGGCTGTGGGTTCATCCGCTGTTATCGGAATGATAGAGGGGGTTGAAATTAGAATGTTCTTCGATACCAGTGCGTTCGCGACTATCATTTCCGAGTTTATTTATAACATTCTACCCTGAAAGTGTCGTACCCTATGTTCTGTCGGGGTTCCGTGCTTTGCCGCAAATGGCAGCTCATTGGGCATCATTGGACAGATAATGGCAGAAGTGTCAAGCGGAGATATCAAATTGATGGGACCAGTTCTTGTATCAATGGCTCTTGCTGTTCCCTGCTTGCTCAGGACTGGGGAAGATGCCCCTGAAAATTTTAATAGACCAGGGTTGTCTCGAGTTGCCATCGGGCCGCCGCATGGCCTTTTTGCCTTCTCCCACTCGATTGCGCAAGGCCAACGCTACTGTCCAAGCGCTTACGAGTAAGACCGTAAAGATTTCTCCCAGCACGCAAATGTTAGTTCCCTTACCAGGAGATGACTGCGGGAGGAATCTTACTAGGACCCTCAAACAAAGCTATTCATGAGTTGACATTAGTGGGGGCTAATTCAGGTCCTCAATGCAGGGTTGGACACGTCAGTCATACAACAGGGTACCATGCAAACCCACGCGTCGCCCGCGCTTCGCGAAGGGAACATCATTGGCGGAGTGGGCGCCGTGTCGGTTACGGAGCCACAACAGTTTTCTGATGATACATGGATGGATGCGCTCTGCTCTGATAACTCTGAATTGTCCGAGACTCAGAGGAGGGAGTTGAGGGCGCTTTTGCGTGAATTCGACATCGGCCGTACTACCATTTTGAGTCACCACATCAATACGGGCAACGCCGCTCCCATCCGGCAGAACCCCTATCGGCTGTACCCCACAGAAAAAGACCACGTACGGCTGGCAGTTGATGAGATGTTGGCCGTCCATATTATCTCACCATCCAACAGCCCGTGGAGAGCCCCGGTCATTCTTGTTAAAAAGCAGGATGGTAGTTTGCGCTTTGTGTTGACTTCTGTAAACTTAATAAAATCTCTGTGGCTGACGTGTACCCCCTTCCACGAATGGACGATTCGCTGGATGCTCTGGCAGGGGCACATTATTTTTCGACTCTTGACCTCCTATCGGGATATTGGCAGTCGCCCCGAGAAGAGTCCTCTAAGCCCAAGACAGCCTTTCGTACACCACAAGGCTTATTTGAATTTAATCGGCTTCTGATGATGCTTCACTCCGCTCCAGCTACGTTCCAGCGATTGATGGAACTGGTTCTGGCTGGCCTTTAGTGGGATTCGTGCCTCATATATCTTGACGATGTTACTGTTTTTAGCTGAAAGTTTAAGGAATACCTGGAATGGTTATGTGCTGTCTTTCTTAAAATGCGTGCGGTGAACCTCAAATTTAAACCGCAGAAGTGTCAGCTGTTTCAAAAATCAGTTTGGTACCTTGGCCACATAGTCAGTAAGTCAGGGATAGCGACAGACCCGGGCAAAACTGCGTGCGTGCGTTCTTGGCCGACCCCCAAGTCGGTGGAGGTGCGGAGTTTCATTGGGTTTGCGTCCTATTACCGCCGTTTTGTCGCTGGGTTCGCCAAGCCTCTCCACGCCCTGATGGCAAAGGGTCACAAGATTCATTGGAGGGAGGAGGAGGCCGCATTTGTTGCGCTCCGGGACGGCCTGCTGAACGCCCCTCCCCTCCGATATCCCGATTTTTCCTTGCCGTTCTTCCTTGATACGGACGCTAGTAACACCAGAATTAGTACTGTTCTGTCTCAAGTCTTGGATGGCGTGGAGAGCGTTGTAGCATATGGCAGCAGAGTGCTGTCTCCGGCCAAACTACGGTACTGTGTCACACACCGGGAACTTTTGGCTATAGTTTTTTTTAAGCAGACGCTTTGAGGTGCGCTCTGACCATGCAGCCCTACAGTACGCGCTGTGTATTGAACAGCCATCTGACTAATTTTCACGTTGGTTGGAAGTCCTGCAGGACTATTCTTTTACTGTTTCCTACCGCAAAGGTACCCGACACATGAACGCAGATGCCCTGTCGTGATTGCCAACGAGCGATGGGTGTGCGTGTTTTACGGGCTCGGGGCGCTGTAAGACAGCTGCTGAGGTCTTGCCTCTTCCCCTTGCGGCGTCGGTTGAGGTCGACACCCCTGAGAATATCGACGGTCCTGATGTGCGTGACGCCGCTATTGGCTTGGACCATGCAGAGTGGGGATGCCTCCAGACTGATGACATGTCCCTGTTAAAATTGCGACGCCATGTCAAGGGGGCGGACGGGGGTGGGGATCGACGGGGAGTAGCCTCTGTTATCCTCAGAGGTGGATTGCTGATGCATTGGGACTGAGGGTTACACCGTTACAACATCGTCGTGCCCACTGCCCTGCGAGGTAAGATCATTTGGGAGGTACATGAGCGACTGTTGAACCTGGGTGTGCATAAGACACTGGCCACACTTAACCTCGACTTCTTCTGGCCCGGTATGGCATAAGATGTCGCTAATGTGTTGAAGGGGTGTGTGCAGTGCGCTTGGCGGAAACCCCCATCTAAACCCTGTTGTCCACCTTTGCAATCCATTCGAGTCTTCTGCATAAATGAGCTGGTCGCTCTTGATGTTCTCGGTCCATTTCCGACCACCCCTCGCTGGAATAAGTATTTACTGGTGGCCGATGGCTATCACTGAGGCATTCCTTGACGGCTATGTGACGGACAAGGGGGCCCCTGAGTGTCTTCTAACTGATCAGGGTAAAACATTTTCTTCTAAATTGTTGCGGGAAGTGTGTGATTTGTTGGGAGCAAAGAAAGTATGTACGTCGCCCTACCACCCCCAGACGGATGGGATGATGGAAAGGTTGCACAGGAATCTGACCTCCATGTTTAGCCATCAGGTCAGCGAGTCCCAGGTCGACTGTGACTTGCATGTCCCCGGGGTCCTGGCTGCTGATAAAATAGCCCCTCAGGCATCCACCAGCTATTTGCAATTTTTCTTATGTACAGGAGAGAACACGACCCCCTGATTGATGTCCAATTACGAACCGAGCCAAACAGGGCTAAATCTAAAATTTTGGAGCCCATGCCCCTCACCTTTCAGAGGCTTTCGGAAGCGCGCAAGGCTTCCAGAGAAAATGATAATTCACGCCATTTGGCAAATGAGCGACTGAAGGGTGGGAACATCACCCAATTTTTTTAACTTTGGACACACTGGGGCCATTCGGCCCCAGCCATTCAGCCCCAGTGTGTCCAAATTCGCTGGGGTCGCCGGAGTTGGTTTGTCCACCCCTCACGCCTAAAACCTTTCATCGCGTCGCGTGAATTAATCTCATCTCTACTACACAAGGGCCGAGTGTCGGGTGTGTTGGGTGAGCTGGGGAGCGCACCCGCATGCGCCGTCTCCGAGAGCTTCGGGAATGGAGAGCCCGTCTGCTTGGCCGACTGCTCTTTGTGAGGAGGCCGGGCTTGTCGGGACATTTTCAAATTCCCCCCGGGACCCCCAGGGAGCTTTCGCCCACCTCGCCTGGTGGCCCGGCTTTCGTGACCCCCACACACACACACAGTCTGACACTGTCAGTTGGTTGTCGCACTTGTCATGTCGTATCAGTCATTGGCTGAACCTGACCTTTATTGTGCTTGCAGGTGTTGTTACACGTTGAGGGTGGGTGATGCTGGTGCTGGAGGGGGTCCCGTGGTTTTGTGTGATACCGTGTGTTTTTTTCTTTCCCTCTTTCTCCTTCTCTCTTCCATTGTGTTGTTGCCCTGTTGTTGTATTGTGTCCCTCTGTTCCTTTCCCCCGTTCGTCACTGTATGTAGTGCAGATATTGTATATAGGGGATGGGGTATTTATTTGTTGAGGCGCGCTTGGGGGCTTTGTTCTGTTTAAGGGGCTTTGTTCTGTTGATGGGGAGTTGACAGCCGGGGCGGCTGAGTTTTACGAAGGGGGGGGGGGTGATGTAGTGACATCGCTGGATGTCACCATGCTGTGGGTGCAGTACCGGCCCTAGAGGGGCACGGCGTGGGATGTAGCAACATCGCTGGATGTCACCATGTTGTGGGTGTAGTACCGGCCCTAGAGGGGCACGGTGTTCGCTGAGTGATAGCGCTGGATGGCACCATGCTGTAAGTGCAGTGCTGGCCCTACAGGACACGGTGTGTTCTGTAGGGTCGTGTGAGGCCATGGCACTCTGGTTGACCCTGGAGGACACGTGACCGGTTAAGATGACAGAGTCCCGAGAGGGACCGGGGTTGTTCATTCTGGGAAAGGAACCCTTCGTCTACGATCTACGTTCTATGAGTCTTCCAGCATGTGGACCCGGGCAGATGCTGTTGGTCCCGGGTCCGTAGTAACAATTACGTGGTAACTAGTGTAGTTAGCCGGGTAGTCACCCTCCGAGGTTGTTATTCTGTGAAAGGAAAGTTACCTGGTGTGTTGGAGCTAAATAAATGCGCTGCCTCCAAAGTCTACGTCTGCAATTCAGTTGAACCTACTACATATGTATGTAGAAAATCTTTGCACCGTATGTAGCTAATCGTGCAAATCGGAGGTGCGGGGGAAGGACAACAAACTAAACACAAAAAGCAGTTGTAAATAAATGAGTTTTCCACCGAGATTATTTAAAAGTGCATAGATCCAATGGCTTCCTAATATCGGAAAGAAGAGTGTTCCAGACAGCCTCAGAAGCACATCGGAAAGCTATTGCTCGAGAGAGGTCCTCTGCTGGCTGGTGTGTGCTGCTACTGGGTTGTGTAGGACTGGTAAAGCAGACTGCTTCTGGCTACACACCTGGTATCTCCGATCTGTTTTACCCCATTATCACTCAACCCATCAAATTCATTGAAAATGTTGCCTCATCCATCACACACAATATACCTCTATACATCATGTTTGTATTTTGAACTTGTTTCGCACCGTATGTAGCTAACCGTGCTAATCGAAGTTGTGGGGAAAGGACATCAAACTAAAAACAAAAGCAGTTTATCAAACAATGTTACCTCCTAATTCTAGATTTTAAATTTTCGTGACTGCAAGGATCTATACTCTTTGTTTTTTTCGGTAAAGTCACGTAGGTTAAAAAAGAAAGCAAATAAATTAAATCACGACGTTTCGGAGGCAACACGGTTCCACCTGAAGATGGAAGCTTGTGTTGCCTCTGACACGTCATGATTTAATTTGTTTTATTTTTTGACTTACGTGACTTTACCAAAAAAAACAAAGTATAAATTTTACCTCCCATATTGTTCATTATTTTCCTTCAGTCGACAATTTCCGACAATGTCAAATTGTTCGTCCAATAGGTCTCCACTTGTCACCTATAGCTTAAAGATTACTCGTGGGATGCATCTCTACATGTCCGAAAACGTCATTTTGGACACTATTACAAAAAAACATTGTTTATTAGGTGGGGTGTTGAAACCAATCCTGGTCCCATTACCACCACATCTTATCCACTCACCTATAACTCAATAGATTTCAAAAACAGACACGGTATCCACAGTAGACAGAGGCAATGCATAGAGCAGCGTCTTGTGGGGACGGGAGAGAGTGGACATGAGTGAGGATCCAGCTGAAGCTCAGTGGAGCAGATTTGCTGTGCAGACATGGAATTGGGGGCCTGTGTGTGTGCGCGTCAGGATTGTGTAGGGCCATAGGTGTGAGTGGAGTTGACTTTACACCTCATGCATGTGGCTTTGTGGTATTTCTCTGGGGTGTGTCACCATGTGAGGTACTGTTCACATATCCACTTGTGTTTGTCATTGTTTGCACTCAATGAAGTGTAATGCAACATCTGACAGAATCAAGTTAAAGATGAAGTAGGACATCACAATAGACTGAATCGCAGCGATAAAATCGGACATCAACATACATGGTCTTGTATTCACTCGCGAAATGAAGTTTAATATAAGATCAGACAGAATCCAGTTAAAGATGAAGTATGACAGTGCAATGGTTTTGCATGCACTCATTGAATGATGTTTAATACGAAATCTGACAGAGTGCGTGTGTGGAGACAATACGTGGAGGAAAGCAGTACGGTTATAGAGACAGTGCGTGTCCGAGTGGATCACGAGGGGTAATTACAGAAGGGAACCATCTGAAGTTCGGGAACGTGAGACAATTCGAGAATGAGGGCGTGGCTGGGGGCAGAGTGAGGGCCACGTCGGGAATAAAAAGGGGCAAGAGGGGAGGCTTGAGGCGGCTGTGGGATTGGGGTCGACTGTCTTCATGCCGTCGCCAGGCCATCGCCGTCTTGGGGTCGTCGCTACTTGCGTGCCATCCCTGGCCCAAGTTCTGTGCGTTATCCCTGTTGAAGTCAGGTTACCTGCGTGGAGCGTCCTAAATAATAAATAAATCTCTACATTTCAAGTTGTCCGAGAGTCGCTACATAACCATACAAAGGACGTTTTTACACATTGACACAGCAGTATAATCGATATAATGAACAATTTAAAAAAAATAGCACAACACCATTGCTTCATATGATCTGTGAACTGCAGAATGTAATTCAAGATAAAAACCGCCAGAGCGACTAAGCATAATCGATAAAATAACCATGATTCACGATCCACAATACCATATATGGGCAAAGACATGCCCCTTCGGGTAACCACGCCTTATATATGGGCAAATCTCTGGTAATTTAGTTGGGCGCCCTATTTTAATCGCAGACTTATGGCTGAAATGTTATTACGTGCACATGGTCAAATCAATTTTAAAAACAAATCTGTTATTTGTGTATTGAAAGAGGTTGCTAAGGTTTATTGACAGGTTTCTTTGGTGGTCCTGCTTTTGCATAATATCGTGATTAAGCATGTGATAAACCTTCGACCACAGCCAATTTTGATTCATTAGGTGCAAGCAAGGTTAGCACCTTTCCCACTTAAGGGATCAGCATACCAACCGAGACAATTGGCCTCAGTGGCGGCTCCTCCAAATCTCTCAGGGGGGGCAAATGTCTGGATGATTGATAAGGATAAGGTCCACCCATGCAATGGATAAATTAACAGCTTAAGCATGTAAAGGCAACTTCACTTCTTTAATATTAATGAAAAATAAAGTGACTCTTACAATACATCTTGTTTCTATACTCACTATTATTACAATCCACTCAGTTTCTTTTATTAAAGATTCCACTAGGTGGCGACAAATAATATTGTTGACTGAAACGTGCTTACGTATGATGACGTAAGCACGTTAGTGCGAGCCCTCCCGGAAGCCATAGAGAATGCGTTGGAGCGCCCGCCGTTCGAAAAAAAAGCATCTTTGAATGTAAGTCTATGGGAACACTCTGGGCGATTCTCAGCCAGAGTGAAATCGCCCAAAAAGAGGCGGTACTCCACAGAACGTGACATGACGCTGATTGGACTATATCCAGAGGCACAGTAACGGCTCGCGTAACTCTGTGGTTCAATGACATTGGTGGTGCGTCGCCCAATCACCCTAATGAAGAATCCGCCCCTGATTGGCCTACAACTAAAAACTGTCATCCGATGGTTCATAAACAGCAAATGTAATTGTAGAAAGATTTATAAAGAAAGTTATTGCACCACAGGGACAATTCGTAAGTTTCATTTATTGTACAAGATTAGAAAAATCATTTGAAGTCAGAATGTTTCAGATGGACATGTACACAGTGTATAAAAATACAAGAGATGGTTGGCCAAAGAATGCATTACTTGTAAAACATTAGTTTGAAAGCAAGTCACCTCGTACCCTGGAAGAAACGGTTCACACAGAAAGCAATAAGTTGCAGTCATATTTCAGAGATAAAGAAAATAACAACTCGGTTGTGCAATATGCCACTGGATTTAAACAGTCAGAAAATCGAAGACAAATCAAGCCAAGCCGTCGGACGCCGCCGCTGGAGCCGGAGCTGCAGTGTTGGCCAGTTTAAGCATTTGGTAAAAAGTATGACAACTTAAACAGTACTTGAAACCGGTGCATGTGAAGTTGAGCAGACGCTGAGGACATGCATTTTTTACGGAGACAGACTACCACTAAGTGGCACTGACGTCACCACAGCACTTGCGGCCATGTAAAGCGTCAGATGCCAAGCAGTGCAAGGTGTTTCAGGGGCTGGTGTTAGAGGCACAACAATGTCACGTGGCCAGTCTGCTGCCTGGAGATCTTCCAAGACTGGTGGCAATGTCACACCATCTGCAGACTGACAGGCGGGTCACCGAATGTGTCACGCATCAAGCAATCATACAATTGCCACGGAGAGGCAGGCCATGTGTAGCCTGAAAAAAAAGAAAATAAGTTTCTCCCCCTCTTCCCACAAGGATCCACAAGGGAAATGTGCCTATCCTTGGCCAGATTGTAGGCCAAAAATGTCACCTGAAATATATACACAACCCACCTCCCTTAAAATTTGAGATCAGCTTACATTGCATGGCTGGTAGCTATATTAACTGGAGATATTATCGCAAGTAGGGACTATAACATGGTAATCAACCATACTGTAGACAAAGCACACCGAGGTTGGACTCTTTCATATCAAAAAGGAACCTCCAAGATGTTGCAGCATCAACTCATGGATCCATGGAAGACCTCAAATCTTTCCAAAGAGACTAAAGCACAAAGGACGTCATCCAGATTTTTATTCTTGTTTCTAACCCCCCCCCCCGCCCCTGCAGCCACCACGACCATCTGGACAAGTGGAGAAAAGTGAAGTATTCGATCATGCCCCCAGTGTTTGCACAAAATGTATTAAGACAACGTTGGCACCTGGACAAGGTTACCTCGCCAAAAAACAGATGAAAGGAAACTCAAGAATGATCTTCAACTAGGTTAACCCCCCCCCCCCCCCCCCCGGTCTTCCTTGGTAATATCGGGCACCCTTCAAGATTTTCAGGGCAATTAATTGCAAAAGGAGCTCGGACGTGAAGTAAAAAAAGAATGTACTGTAAAAACAGACTTAATTCCCTATACGTAGCTTCAGGTTTTACAAACCAAAAACCCTGAAGGAAAGTCTTCCAAGACTTACTTTCCACGACTCTTTACCCCTCCATTAGGAAAAAATATAACTGAAATCTAGGTGGAATTGTACCCACAACCTCCATCCATTGAAAACGGCTTGCCCCCTTACAAAAGGTCAAGGAAATAAGTTCCAGTTCAAAGGATTCTGGAGGCCTTCACACGTTAACTCCTAAAAGCAAGAATATACTTTCCTCAATAAAATCTCCTTTTAAAATGAATTGCCTAGAAATTGGAAAGTCCCATATGTACGAGTTGACGTCAATGCATAGGTCTACATCAGGAAATGGGACCTTTTTGGCCAGTAAAGTATGAAATCGGTTTAATCCTTTCTGGAAATAAAACAGGTGTTAAGATTTCGATTTAAAGCTTTCGTGACTGCAGGGTTAAGATGTTAAGATGTTCAAACACCAGAAGAGTCCTTGCAAAAAGTCGTCTACATTAACCAATCTCCTTTAACAAGATACACTGCGTGCTGAATTTTTTCCCCTCAATCATTAGCGAGGCACAGGCCGTCAAAAATAGGGACTAGATAAAATCTGGATCAAGTAAATGCAATAGATATTTCTTCCAGGGAAAAACGTACAGCACATGCCCAGGCATTCGATAGTGTTGTGGGCTTTTCTTTTACAGGTCATCAAAACATGTGGCATCCCTTCTGTATTCATGAGAAAAAGAAAGAGCCTTTACACCATTCTATCCGCTAATAACCAATAGACTAATCTCAAAGCCTTCCATTCGGCAGGTGCACCAGGCACGGACACCTCCTTTGCATGGCAATAGAACCGCTTGCAGACAGCATTAGAAGTAACCAGATAGTGATACTATGGAAGGGGACAAGTGAGGACAAATCCAATTTTACGTTAACGGAGCCAAATGACCTTCAACCTTGCTCTTATCCTTGATCAGGAGAACCGAGAAGTCTCAGGTTAAAAATCTAAACTTAGCAAAATCCATGCAGATGTCTCTCGTCTCCGTACCCGAGGGTAATAAGAAATCCAAACACTTACCAGTGAAAAGGGTGGGGGGACAGGACACTACATTTCCTATACAAGGAACAGTTGTTCCTAAGGAGGGGAATGAAGGGGATTGTTGGGCTTGGTTGTATTTGTTATCCCCACCCCTTCCCCCAAACCCATTTTGGGTGGAAATATGGCACCACGATGGGGATGTCAACACCCTCGTCTGGTACAATTCAAGACTGTCTATTTGCGCCATGTGGCTGCAAGCGCGATGGTGGTATAATGGTCAGCATAGCTGCCTTCCAAGCAGTTGATCCGGTTTCGATTCCCGGCCGTCGCAAATTTTATGTTACCACTGAATTAATGTTAAAATGAGGTGCGTATCATGGAGTCGGTTTCGAGTCCGGTTCAATTTGCTTTTCATTTAAAGACGAAAATTATTCATGACCAATAAGGATCGTCATATCCAGCATACTTGATCATACCATGGTTCTTCATCCAAACAGCTGCATTAAATTCATTTTAAGCTTCATTCTTTGAAATCCTGAGTTCTAAATACATTGTACTCGGGATTCCTTAGATGTGTTCCTGTAAAAGAGTATTATTTGGTGCCTTCTTTCCTATAGCACAATAAATACGAGATCTTGCATTTAATGCCAAAGGATTTGAGTTAATATTTTTGCTTCAAAGGATTTTTCATGAGCAAAAAATGTTTCATTAATATGTATTAATGTTCATGAAATTCGCATGCACGAATTACTTTTATTTTCCTGACATGTTAAAACAAGTCTAAACCATGATAATAATGAGTCATGGGATTATTAGTCTCTCCAGGAATCAAACGTGGAGTTTTCAGGTTCAAGAGTACAGCACTTATGAGAGAGATGTCCAAGCTAACATTTCGGCCCTCTGAAACCACGACCCAACAGTGGTCCATGACGATACGAAGCAAACACCTTCTAAAGAGGACAAACACACAATCATCAACATGATCACCGTTCTCACTGCCATCACCATTGTTTTCAATCGTCATCACTGTCATCATTGCTCTTAATTCGCACTTAAATGTGGCTAAAAGCTCTACACACTTTCAACATACCGCTAACATGTACCAGTCAAGGACACTCAAGGAGAGACATGCTTCATAACAATCTGAACTCTCCGATGTGCCTTCCTTTTGATAGTTTGCTCGTGACATGGCTGACATGACAGCACTCTGTGTTGGTAGCAAACTGGTCAGCTTAGCTACCTCCTAAGCAGTTGATCTGGGTTTGGTGACCAGCCATTGTAGGCTTTTATTTGTTATGGCTGAGTTGTTAATGTTACTGTTAATTGAATCAATATAGAATCATATCTGTTTGGTTAAAATTTCAAGAAACTTGATTATGTTTGCACGTTCCATTGCATCATGCCATCAAGTTACTTAGTAAGTGATAAACATTCCACTACATACAGTTCTTTTGCATTGATGAGAGTTGAGATAAGCACCATTTGCCACCATTCAAGGATCAGCATGCCATCAACCAGGAGGCTGTGCCATAACCACCAAGGACACCTCATGTGATCGTGCATCTATTGCAAAAGCAATTTTAGAAAAGTTTTAATTGTTGACAGTTCTTCCAACATATTTGTGAGAAATGTGAAACGGTCACTGAGCTTCCTCAACACATCCAAATTCACCACTCCACACCGCATGAACCAACGTCTTTAAGTGTAAATACGTATGAACTGGAGCCCAATCTTATTAATATTATCATTATAACAAAAACATGTTAACCTTTCAACCCTTCCAGTATGTTGCAAAACTTTAACAGGAGAGGGCAGTGAAAATCTGCAACCTTCAATGCGATTGCACCAACCCAATGTGCCTTCATTTTGCCATCTGTGGAATGTCGTGGCATGGATACAATTCAAGACTGTCTATTTGCGCCATGCGTCTGCAAGCGCGATGGGGGTATAATGGTCAGCATAGCTGCCTTCCAAGCAGTTGATCCGGGTTCGATTCCCGGCCGTCGCAAATTTTATGTTACCACTGAATTAATGTTAAAATGAGGTGTGTATCATGGAGTCAGTTTCGAGTCAGATTCAATTTGCTTTTCATTTAAAGACGAAAATTATTCATGACCAATAAGGATCGTCATATCCAGCATACTTGATCATACCATGGTTCATCATCCAAACAGCTGCATTAAATTCATTTTAAGCTTAATTCTTTGAAATCCTGAGTTCTAAATATATTGTACTCGGGATTCCTTTGATGTGTTCTTGTAAATGAGTATTGTTTCGTGCCTTCTTTCCTATAGGACAATAGATACGAGATCTTGCATTTAATGCCAAAGGCTTTGAGTTAACATTTTTGGTTCAAGGGATTTTTTATGAGCAAAAAATGTTTCATTAATATGTAGTAATGTTCATGAAATTCGCATGCACGAATTACTTTTATTTTCCTGACATGTTAAAACAAGTCTAAACCATGATAATAATGAGTCATGGGATTATTAGTCTCTCCAGGAATCAAACGTGGAGTTTTTAGGTTCAAGAGTACAGCACTTATGAGAGAGATGTCCAAGCTAACATTTCGGCCCTCTGAAACCACGACCCAACAATGGTCCATGACGATACAAAGCAAACACCTTCTAGAGAGGACAAACACACAATCATAAACATTATCACCGTTCTCACTGCCATCACCATTGTTTTCAATCGTCATCACTCTCATTATTGCTCTTAATTCGCACTTAAATGTGGCTAAAAGCTCTACACACTTTCAACATACCGCTAACATGTACCAGTCAAGGACACTGAAAGAGAGACATGCTTCATAACAATCTGAACTCTCCGATGTGCCTTCCTTTTTATAGTTTGCTCGTGACATGGCTGACATGACAGCACTCTGTGTTGGTGGCAAACTGGTGAGCTTAGCTACCTCCTAAGCAGTTGATCTGGGTTTGGTGACCAGCCATTGTAGGCTTTTATTTGTTATGGCTGAGTTGTTAATGTTACTCTTAATTGAATCAATATAGAATCATATCTGTTCGGTTAAAATTTCGAGAGACTGGATTATGTTTGCAGGTTCCATTGCATCATACTGTAATGCGGGCGTGGACGACCTTCCGGAGGTGACGTCATGGGGGGAGGAGTTACGTCACGTAGGGGAGAGGGTTCAGGTCTATAAGGGGGGAAACCGTGGGAAAGTGTGAGGCCACGCAGGGCGGCGTGGGGAAGGGAGAGAGTGGCGAGATCGCCACACACACACCCCGAGGATCGGCACCGTCGGCCAACGGCGACCGACCCCGGGGCTGGAGGAGCAGCGAGGAGACTGGAGAGAGAGCAGCGGGTCTGCGAGGGCGGAGTTGGGCAGCGGGGGTCTGCACGACGAGACAGCAGCGGGTCTGCAAGGAGGGAAGTGGGCTACGTGAGCGACAGCAGCCTGGGGCTGCAGAGCGAAGAGTATATAGGGGAGTGCTGTGAAGTGGGCTACGTGAGCGATAGCAGCCTGGGGCTGCAGAGCGAAGAGTAAGGGGGAGTGCCGTGAGGGAAAAGAGATCGAACCCAAATAAAGGACACAGGACAGAGAGAAGCGTCCGAGTCTTTTATTACACTGGTGTTGGAAGTGTAACGGCATGGCAAAACAACTGAGAAAAAAGAATATTCCGTCTCCGGCTTCTTCTTCCGACGACGAAGACCTTCCTCCTACGGTGGACCTGACTCCGGCAGAGGAGGAGATCCGTGCTGGGACGAGTGCTGGTCCGGGGGTCCAAGAGGTCGTCGCGTCGGCGGACCCTTTTGCACCAAAGGACGTAGATGTAAGATGGAGTCAGATGGCGGAGCAACTTGAAACTCTCAAGAACGTACTTGCACAGTTGTGTGAGCTCGTCACGCCGAGAACGGCGTCTGGAGGAGATGTTGGTGGTCCGCAGGAGCCCGGGTTGTCTTCGCTGTCGACGCCATCAGCCACGCGGCGTGAGGACGCCATCTTGGGCGTGGCGCACGAGGAAAGGCGGGAAGCCGCCATTTTGGCCCCTTCGCGGCGTAAGGCCGCCATCTTGTCGACACCACGTTGCGACGCCATGTTGAATCTGCCACCCGATGAGTCAGCGGCTGGAGGGAGCGCGGCAAGAGGTCGCAGTCGTCACTTAACGACTGTAAAAGAATTCTCCATCGGGGGCGATTGGAGTGCGTTCGCCTGCAGATTTTTAGCAGCGGTACGCACGGCGAGGTGGACTGACGCCGAGGCATTAGAAGTTCTTCCAACTCTTCTCGATGACGAGTCTGTTAGATTCTTTCGCTCGATAAAAGCCGCGAAGAAGAAAACGTTGCGAGGTGTATTCGACGAAATGGCTGACGCTTACGAGCCACCGGACGATGCTCATCGCCGGTTTGTGCAACGACAGCGCGCACCCGAGGAGTCTCCGGTGGCGTATAGGGGCGCGGTGCTGGAACTGGCTATGGCTGCATACCCGGAGACGGAGCCTGACCTGCTGGAACCTCTCATCCTGGGGAAGATGCTGGAGCTGTCCCGGGATCTCGGCATTCCTATGCCGGTGTGTGGTCATGAGAAGCTCACCTCCTGGGCTGCGGCCAAATGTCTTGATGCCCAGTTCAACCTGCGCCGGTGGAAGCAAGTTACGGCGTGGACGGGGGGGCCTATCGTCGAAGGGGGAGCCTTGGGTTGGGACCCCAAAAAGGCAGTTTATGTGCCAGACGACAGGGGCCCGCAGGAACTGTCGGCTGCCGCGGCTCCGTGGACGGGCCGAGGGGGGCCGGGGCCACGGGCTGCGCCGCCGACATGGCCGCGTCGGGACGGGGCGTCCGCAGCGCGCCATAACGACATCGACTGTTTCCGCTGCGGGCGTAAGGGCCATTACGCTCGGGACTGCTGGGCCCGCGTTCCGGGTCCGCCCCAGCATGAGGCCTCGACTGCGGCCGCTCCAAGAAAGGATTCGCCAGCACAGGCAAGTCGGTGCGCACCAGACACCCGGCAAGGCTTGACACCTCACTCATCACCGTTGTCATGCGATCCGGGTGTTGTTAATAATGGGAGGCCATCGACTGCGCCTTGTCGCTCGGTAACGCAGTGGCGTAAGTTGGCTTGGCGGGTTGTCGCGGCCGCTACCGGTTCGTCCACCGTACCTGGGTCGATACAAGGGGTGGACGTACGGATTTTGGTAGATTCTGGAGCGTCCGCGACCATTATTTCTGATGTAATATTTCATCTCTTGAACATCCCACCAGAGGCCGTGAGTCCCGTATACGCTTCCTGCGTCGCCGCGAACCGGGGTAGCATGGGCATTGTGGGCCAGGTGAACGCTAACATCGCTATCGGGGGAGTGTCGGCCTCGGGAATTGTGTTAATTTCGAGGTCTCTTGCGGTTCCTTGTTTGTTAGGGACCGATTTTCTGGCCAAAATGCCCATTCTGATTCGAATTAATGAGAACTGCATTGAACTACCGGAAGGCCGAAAAATTGCATTTTTGCCGTCGCCCTGGGGGCGACCTGATCCTGTCGCCCAGGTGCAGGCGTTGTCCGAGGTGTCTGTCGATATTCCACCTGGCTCACAGATACTCATTCCCTTGCGTTATCGGAAGCCTGTACCTGGTCGTCAAGGAGCGATTGGTGTTTTGTTGTCGCCGTCCGCCACTATTACGGGTGGATCGGCGCTGGTTGGGGCACAAACTATTGTCCGGCCAGACCAACAGCCGTTTTTGCAAGTGCTTAACGCGGGTACCGAAAGTGTGTGTGTGCCGGCGGGTACTGTTGTGGCACATGCCACTACTGCGTTTACAGCTCATGATAATCTGTCCAGCCGGGGGGTTGTCGGAGGTGTTTCGGGGGCCGGAGCTGCAGATGATCGCTGGATCGCTGAATTGTGTGCGGAGAATTCGGCTCTTTCCGGGGAACAACGTTGTGCGATTCGTAAATTATTATTGAGCTATTCTGATGTGTTTAGCTCTGACGATTTGGACTTGGGACGCACCTCGTTGCTTTACCATCATATTGACACAGGGGACGCTGCCCCTATTCGGTTAAACTCGCACCGGATGAGTCCGGCGGAGCGCGAGCATGTTCGAGGGGCAGTGGATGACATGTTGGCTACGGACATAATATCTCCATCTAACAGCCCATGGGACGCGCCTGTTGTTTTGGTCAAAAAGAAGGATGGCAAATTGCGATTTTGTGTAGATTTTCGTAAATTAAATAAAGTGTCGGTGGCAGATGCGTATCCCCTGCCGCGTATGGACGACTCTCTCGATGCCTTGTCGGGGGCGAAGTTCTTCTCAACGCTAGATCTCTCTTCGGGCTTCTGGCAGCTTCCCCTTGACGAGTCCTCGCGAGAAAAAACAGCTTTCCGTACGCCGCAGGGGTTATTCCAATTTAACTGCCTTCCGATGGGGCTGAATGCGGCCCCTGCCACTTTTCAGAGGTTAATGGAGTTGGTATTAACGGGGTTGCAGTGGGAGACGTGTCTTATATATTTAGACGATGTTATCGTCTTCAGCCGCACATTTGACGAGCATTTATCGCGGTTGGAGGCTGTGTTCACCAGGATGCGTTCTGCTAATTTGAAATTTAAGCCTAAGAAATGTCACCTACTGCAACACTCCGTGCGTTATCTGGGGCACATCATTAGTGCGGATGGGGTGGCCACGGATCCGGACAAGACTGCGTGCGTCCGTGACTGGCCAACCCCTGCCACGGTGGGGGATGTGCGTCGGTTTTTGGGGTTCGCCTCATATTATCGGAGGTTTGTTCCAAATTTTGCTACGATCGCGAGGCCTTTGCATCTCCTTACGGGAAAAGGACATAAATTTGCTTGGGGACCGCCAGAGGAGGCAGCGTTTCGAAGCCTACGCGATCTATTGGCTACGGCGCCGACGTTGGATTATCCGGATTTTGAACATCCCTTAATTCTGGATACGGACGCGAGTGACACGGGTATTGGGGCGGTGTTGTCTCAGTCCAAGGGTGGTGTGGAACGCGTGGTGGTGTATGGTAGCCGGGTTTTGTCTCCCGCTGAGACCCGCTACTGCGTCACACGCAGGGAACTTTTGGCTATTGTTTTTTTTCTCCGCCAATTTCGACCGTACCTGTACGGCCGTTCGTTTATTGTTCGCACGGATCATGCGGCCTTGCAGTATGCTCTTAAAATGGACCAACCATCCAGCCAGCTGGCGCGGTGGTTGGACACGCTGCAAGAATTTTCCTTCCAAATTCACCATCGGAAGGGAGTGTGTCACGCTAATGCGGACGCACTTTCCAGGCTGCCGCAGCGATCCCCTTGCGCGTGTGCGTCGGGGACGCATAGGTGTGGCCCGATTCAGCACCCCCCTCAGCCTGTCGCGTTGGCAGTCGAGGTGCCTGAAGCTCCGCTTGAGCCGGGGCCGGCTGATGGGGGACCGGCTGATGGCATTTTACATCTTCCGAGGTCCGTGTGGATCCGAGAACAAATGTTGGATGATTCTTTGGTGACATTACGTAAGCGGCCAGTGAAGGGAGAGGGGGATCTCTGTGCGGGGGGTGTGCCGGAAACTGCTCTCCGTGATGGCTTGTTGATGTGGAGGGATGGAATACAGGAACGCTGGCGTCTTGTTGTACCGGCATCATTGCGGTACGAATTGATTAGGACTCTGCATTGTGACACGCTTTTACATCTGGGGGTGCAAAAGACCCTATTGACGCTGCAGCGAGATTACTATTGGCACGGCATGACGACGGATGTCGTCGGACACGTTCGTGCGTGTCCCGATTGTGCCCGCCGTAAGCCACCTAAACATCCATATGTGCCGCCTATACAATCTATTCAAGTGTCTAGAGTTAATGAGTTGGTGGCGTTAGATATTTTGGGACCCTTTCCGCCATCCGCTAGGGGAAATAAATATTTGCTGGTAGGGGTGGAGTACCTCTCCCGCTGGCCGATGGCCTGGCTCTTGCCTGACCAGTCAGCGGCGTCTATCACAGACGCCTTTCTATTTGGGTATGTTATGGACAAGGGGGCGCCGGAGAGGCTCCTTACGGACCAAGGCCGGAATTTTTCGTCTAAATTTTTGGGGGAGGTGTGTGCGGCTCTTGGAACAAAGAAAATTCGGACATCTCCCTACCACCCGCAAACGGATGGTATGGTGGAACGGCTATATCGGACTCTGTCCGCCATGTTGTGCCATACGGTTAGTGAAAAACAATCGGATTGGGATTTGCATATCCCTGGGGTGCTTTCTGCGTACCGGATGACGCCGCACGCGGCTACAGGATATTCGCCGTTTTTTCTTATGTACGGTCGTGAAAACTTACCGCCGATTAATGAACAGTTGGGAACCGGAGCGAGGGGACCTGCTAAGCCTCTTCCTGACTATATTCAGGACACCGTTCGCCGAGTCACTGTGGCGCTGGAAGGGGCCCGCATGGCTACGGCCAAAGCCCAGGCTCGGAATGAGAGGTGTGCACGACGTTCAAAAGGGGAATGCCCCTGGAAACCGGGGGACCTGGCCTGGCTTCATTGTCCACAGGTGCGGCCAGGTACTTCTCCTAAGTTACACAAACCATGGCAGGGGCCGGTTCGCCTCATTGAGGTTCCCAACCCACAGTCGGCGCGTGTTCGGTTTGGATCTCGGCGTTGGTTCGTCCACACATCTCGGTTGAAACCATACGTGGCCCCTCGACCTGATGCGTCATCTCCTGAGATTGCCTTGCCGGGGTCTGTTGCTGCCGACACCCCTTTGCCTGTGCCTGCTGACCTTGCAAGAGTGCCTGTTGTGCCTTTTACAGACGAGCCGGCCGTAACGTGGCAGGGGAAAGACGACTCAGCTCGGGGTGTGCCTAACACGGCTGCGGAACCTTTGAGACCCGCAGCCCTTCCAACCCCGCCGCGGACGCGATTGCGGGACGCCCCTGATGCTGCGCCGGCAAGATTGGGGGACCGGGACGTTGCCAGGCTTCCAATAACGACAGACGAACTTCAACCTGTCGCTCTTAAAACCCTGCCACGTTCTCGTTCGGTGGGAGGGCCGCCGACCGTCCGGGACGGTCCGGCGACCCGCACCCGCTCAAAATCCCTCACATTTCGTTAATTATTGTGTTGTGTTCTTGTTCTTCGATGTAATATTGTGTGTTCTGTGTCCTTTTTCGTATTCGGTCGTGTTCGCTCGCATTGTTGTTGGAGTTGTGTTCAGCCGAGGTCGGCTGGATTTTCTCTACGGGGGAGGGTGGTGTAATGCGGGCGTGGACGACCTTCCGGAGGTGACGTCATGGGGGGAGGAGTTACGTCACGTGGGGGAGAGGGTTCAGGTCTATAAGGGGGGAAACCGGAAGCAGTAAGGGAGTGATCGGAGACTGGGAAAGTGTGAGGCCACGCAGGGCGGAGTGGGGAAGGGAGAGAGTGGCGAGATAGCCACACACACACCCCGAGGATCGGCACCGTCGGCCAACGGCGACCGACCCCGGGGCTGGAGGAGCAGCGAGAGGACTGGAGAGGAAGCAGCGGGTCTGCGAGGGCGAAGTTGGGCTGCGGGGGTCTGCACGACGAGACAGCAGTGGGTCTGCAAGGAGGGAAGTGGGCTACGTGAGCGACAGCAGCCTGGGGCTGCAGAGCGAAGAGTATATAGGGGAGTGCTGTGAAGTGGGCTACGTGAGCGATAGCAGCCTGGGGCTGCAGAGCGAAGAGTAAGGGGGAGTGCCGTGAGGGAAAAGAGATCGAACCCAAATAAAGGACACAGGACAGAGAGAAGCGTCCGAGTCTTTTATTACAATACCATCAAGTTACTTAGTAAGTGATAAACATTCCACTACATACAGTACTTTTGCATTGACGAGAGTTGAGATAAGCACCATTTGCCACCATTCAAGGATCAGCATGCCTTCAACTAGGAGGCTGTGCCATAACCACCAAGCACACCTCATGTGATCGTGCATCTAGTGCAAAAGCAATTTTAGAAAAGTTTATAATTGCTGACAGTTCTTCCAACATATTTGTGAGAAATGTGAAACGGTCACTGAGCTTCCTCAACACATCCAAATTCACCACTCCACACCGCATGCACCAACGTCTTTAAGTGTATTTACGTATGAACTGGAGCCCCATCTTATTAATGTTATCATTATAACAAAAACATTTTAACCTCTCAACCCTTCCAGTATGTTACGAAACTTTAACAGGAGAGGGCAGTGAAAATCTGCAACCTTCAATGCGATTGCACCAACCCAATGTACCTTCATTTGGTGGTATAATGGTCAGCATAGCTGCCTTCCAAGCAGTTGATCCGGGTTCGATTCCCGGCCGTCGCAAATTTTATGTTGCCACTGAATTAATGGCAAAATTCGGTGTGTATCATGGAGTCAGTTTAGAGTCGGATTCAATTTGCTATTCATTTGAAGATGAAAAACATTCATGACCAATAAGGATCGTCACATCCAGCATACTTGATCACACCATGTTTCATCATCGAAACAGCTGCATCAAATTCATTTTAAGCTTAATTCTTTGAAATCCTGAGTTCTAAAGATATTGTACTCGGGATTCCTTAGATGTGTTCCTGTAAATGAGTATTATTTGGTGCCTTCTTTCCTATAGGACAATATATACGAGATCTTGCATTTATTGCCAAAGGCTTTGAGTTAACATTTTTCTTCAAGGGATTTTTTATGAGCAAAAAATGTTTCATTAATATGTAGTAATGTTCATGAAATTCGCATGCACGAATTACTTTTATTTTCCTGACATGTTAAAACAAGTCTAAACCATGATAATAATGAGTCATGGGATTATTAATCTCTCCAGGAATCAAACGTGGAGTTTTCAGGTTCAAGAGTACAGCACTTATGAGAGAGATGTCCAAGCTAACATTTCAGCCCTCTGAAACCACGACCCAACAGTGGTCCATGACGATACGAAGCAAACACCTTCTAAAGAGGACAAACACACAATCATCAACATGATCACCGTTCTCACTGCTATCACCATTGTTTTCAATCGTCATCACTGTCATCATTGCTCTTAATTCGCACTTAAATGTGGCTAAAAGCTCTACACACTTTCAACATACCGCTAACATGTACCAGTCAAGGACACTCAAAGAGAGACATGCTTCATAACAATCTGAACTCTCCGATGTGCCTTCCTTTTGATAGTTTGCTCGTGACATGGCTGACATGACAGCACTCTGTGTTGGTTGCAAACTGGTCAGCTTAGCTACCTCCTAAGCAGTTGATCTGGGTTTGGTGACCAGCCATTGTAGGCTTTTATTTGTTATGGCTGAGTTGTTAATCTTCTTGTTTCTTTCGGTAAAGTCACGTAGAAGGGAAGTAATAATGCTTGCGTTGTAGCCGAAACGTCGTGAGAATTGTTTTATTATGTTTTATTTTTATTATTTTATTACTTCCCTTCTACGTGACTTTACCGAAAGAAACAAGAAGATGAATCCCTGCAGTCACGAAAGCTTTAAATTGAGTTGTTAATGTTACTGTTAATTGAATCAATATAGAATCATATCTGTTTGGTTAAAATTTCGAGAGACTGGATTATGTTTGCACGTTCCATTGCATCATGCCATCAAGTTACTTAGTAAGTGATAAACATTCCACTACATACAGTACTTTTGCATTGACGAGAGTTGAGATAAGCACCATTTGCCACCATTCAAGGATCAGCATGCCATCAAACAGGAGGCTGTGCCATAACCACTAAGCACACCTCATGTGATCGTGCATCTATTGCAAATGCAATTTTAGAAAAGTTTTAATTGTTGACAGTTCTTCCAACATATTTGTGAGAAATGTGAAACGGTCACTGAGCTTCCTCAACACATCCAAATTCACCACTCCACACCGCATGAACCAACGTCTTTAAGTGTAAATACGTATAAACTGGAGCCCAATCTTATTAATATTATCATTATAACAAAAACATTTTAACCTCTCAACCCTTCCAGTATGTTGCAACACTTTAACAGGAGAAGTCAGTGAAAATCTGCAACCTTC